>NC_053167.1:116940949-116991947 GCF_016835505.1 Polypterus senegalus
GTCGGACCTGCTGGGCGAGGAGCTTGGCAAGGCGTTTACCAGGCCCTCACAGGCCACCTGCTCTATGACCTTCCGGGCTTGGGGACCTTCGGGCGTAACCAGCGTCCCATTTTGCCCCAGAAGTCGAGAGCCTGTGCACGGGCCGGCTTCTCGGGTCAAACTGCCAGCTCCGCCACTTTCGGTTGGCTGCTGGCCGGCGTGATGCCGTGGCGTGTGCCAGGATCTCCTGTTTTAGGAGGTCATAACTTCAGCGCCTCCTCCTCAGGGAGGTCATAATAAGCCTGCTGCGCGGGTCCCTTCAGGTAGGACGCCAGAATGGATGCCCACTCGGACCGCTGCCACTCCTTCCGGGTGGCCGTCCGTTCGAAGATGCCCAGGTAGGACTCGATGTCATTCGCCTCTGTCATGGGCACCAGAGGCGGAGGCGTTGGACGAGGCAGATCGGGTCTTACCCGCCGGGCTTCTGCCAACCTGGCCTTTGTTTTCTCCAACTCGCGGGTGGTTGCGGGCTTGCGCCTGCTACAGGGCCAGGATCTGGGTATTCATCCCCTGCAGCACTGTGTTAAGGTTTTGCCCTTCAGTCATCTCTCGGGCTCTATATCCTGTTGACTACGCCACTGTAAAAAGAGCAACAGACAGTATAAAGGGTTGGGGTTTTCCGGCCCCGTATATTGCAGACAATTCCACAAATTCTCAAAAAGAACAGGTCAAAATATAAACAAAACAGTTCATATCGCGGCGCGCTTTTAGAGGCGGGGCGAAAGTGGAGGAATGCTGAGAAGGAACCGTGAGGGAGGATGGGACTGCTGGCGTGCAGGAAAGATGGCGGAGGAAGGGCGGAAGTGGACGTACTGCGGGCAGGCTATGATGGCGGAGCGTCTCTTTTTCTGGAAGACAAAGGAGAAAGGTTAGTACCCCCCACTCCCGCCCGTGAACATCTTTGAATCGGTTTAAGATCCGTCTGCGGCCTTCTACTACAGATGCGTGACTATATATATATATATATATACAGTAATCCTCCTCGATTGGGGGTTGTTCCAGAGCCCCCGCAATAGATGAAAATTGCAAGTAGAAACCATATGTTTGTATGGTTATTTTTATATATTTTAAGCCCTTATAAACTCTCCCACACTGCTAACATTATTAGAGCCCTCTAGACATGAAATAACACCCTTTAGTCAAAAGTTTAAACTGTGCTCCATGACAAGACAGAGATCTTCTTTCTTCTTTCTTAGAGGAGCATCCATATCCACTAGGCAAACAGCCTCTGTGCAAACAGCCCCTCTGCTCACACCCTCCGTCAGGCAGAGAATGTCAGAGAGGGTGAGATAGAGGCAGAGACAAGCAAACAATCAAGCACCGCTGGATGCATATCTTATATCATTGAGGAGTTTTAGTTAATATGTAATACATGCTCTGATTGGGTAGCTTCTAAGCCATTCGCCAATAGCGTCCCTTGTATGAAATCAACTGGGCAAACAAACTGAGGAAGTATGTACCATAAATTAAAAGACCCATTGTCCAAAGAAATCCATGAACCATAAAATCCGTGATATATATTTAGATATGCTTACATTTAAAATCTGCGATAGAGTGAATCCGAGAAAGTCGAAGCGCGATATAGCGAGGGATTACTGTATATATATATATATATATATATATATATATATATATATATTGTGGAGCCGACCCGGACACAGACAGGCAGACATGTTGTTGAATACCACCACACGTTTATTTACAATTATTTACAAATATAATGGTCACTAAGACCCAATCAATTGTGCACAAAAACACCCCAATACTCAGTCCTGGCCACAAATGCCTTCTCTTGGGCGCTCCACACTCTTCTCGTGCCTGTCCTACTTCCACCCGACTCTAGCCCGAATGAAGGGAGGCGGCCCTTTATACATGACCGGATGAACTCCAGGTGCTTCCGACACTCCCCCGTTGGCCACGCCCCAGCGTGGTGGAAGTGTTGGCTGTTCTCCCGGCAGCTATCCAGGTATCGTCCTTATTCTTCCCCCCAGCACTTCCTGGTGTGGCGGAAGTGCTGAGGTAACAGGTCCCCAAGGCATTGGGGCGCCTCCTGGGTGGGGCTTCCATGCGCTCAACCCGTGGCCCCCAGAGCAACCAGGAAGGCGGCCCCCACGTGATCTAGGGTGGACCTTGACCCTCTTCGGTCCCTCACGGCGTCCCAGCGGTCTTTGCCTCTGGCATCCCTGACAATATTTATACATGCACTGCATATGCACTGTTTGCACTATTGTTTGGTTTTAATAAAAGCTCTTAAGCACTTTAAACCAACTCTTGATGACTGTGTATGTCCTCATTTGCTCGGCTCATTCTCAGTTTCATTATCAATGGTTCTGGGTTCAAGCTGCAAGGGACCGTGGAGCTAATTCGGGCTGTCACATATGGTAGCATTTCTAGATAAAGAAAGTAAATAACACTAAAAAATGGTTACACTTAAATTATTTTAATGTCAGCTTACATTGCAGTTGAAAAGCTGAAGGAAGCACTTGACAAAGCACAATACTGGTGTGGGGTCCTGGAAAACGGTTTTGTCAACTTTGGAAGTGTGGGAGGCATTTTTCTAGGCACGGGTAGAAACTATGTCAGCCATCCTCGTCTGCAGATGAGCTTCCATGTTCAGGGCAAGGCCAGAACTTATATACTTTCCTCACAGTATTTGGTTTAAAATAAGAGCATGTAATTTCCAGACATGGGATACAATCGTTTGCTGGCATAAGTTAAAGTGAAATAGCACACAGTAACTTTTGACCATAAATGACCATCAGACCATGTCTCCCTTCTCCCATCCCATCTCCCTGTCATGTTGCTTACATGGCACTTATGTTAATAATAATAATAATAATAATAATAATAATAATAATAATAATAATACATTTTATTTGTACAAGGTGCCTTTTTAAGCACTCAAGGGCACCGAACAAACAATAAATAAAAAACACATTATAAACAAAACTTTAAACATCAGAAATTACAGAAAATATAAAAATGAAAACCAAACAAAGCCATTGTAATCATAGAGAAAAAGCCATTTTAAACAGATGGGTTTTGAGTTTACATTTGAAGGTTGAAAATGATTCGATATTTCTAAGCTCAGTAGTTAGTGAGTTCCAGAGCTTGGGAGCAGAACAGCTGAATGCTCTGCTCTTCATGGTGGTTAGACGGGCGAGAGGGATGGTCAGGTGGATGGAGGAAGAGGATCTAAGGTTATGAGAGGAGAAAGGCAACATGAAGAAGGTCGGACAGATATAGAGGCGAGGTTATGAATGGCCTTAAATGTTAGCAGCAGAATTTTAAAATCAATTTGAAACTTAATCAGGAGCCAATGAAGCTGCTGCAAGACCAGAGTAATATGGTGAATAGACGGGGTTCAAGTAATGATGCGAGCTGAAGAATTCTGGACTAGCAGAAGCTTATGGAGGGATTTATTAGAGAGACCAAAGAGGAGCGAATTGCAGTAGTCCAGACAGAAGTAAGAAGACTGTGAACAAGAATGGCAGGGGTATGGGGAGTGAGGAAGGGGTGAATACGATTAATATTACGTAGGTGGAAGTAAGAAGACCAGTGGTCTCATGTATAACGCCATGCATAGAACTCACACTATAACATGGAGTAAGCACAAAAGCGGGAATGTGCGTATGCACAGAAAAATCCAGATGCAGGAATTTGTCGTACACAAAATTCCACATTCTTCTGCTACATAAATCCCAATCAGCATGAAAAGTAACGCACGTGCACGCACCTGGTGTCCCCCCAACTCCTCCCAGAATTACGCCTCTATGAATATGTAAATCAATATAAATAGCCCTTAAGCTCAGCGTTCTGTGAAAAGACAGTCGGAAAACTACAAGGAAAAATAGAACAATTTCAGCAAATACCAATTGGAGGAAAGGAAAAACATACTATTTGTTGGTTTAAACAGTGGTATAGATAAGAAAAGGAAGTTGATCGAGTGACATAGCGTGTTGGAGAAACTCGAAAGCTCAAGTTTACAAAGTCGCACAGTGCTTGAAATAAAAAGAAGTCACATATCAAAGTCGCGTGCCGTGAAAGTGAGCGTACCGCCTGAATGTCATATGAAAGCTTATTAGGGGTACAGGGAAAAAAAAAAGGCACACAGTGGGGAAAAAGCACGAAATGTCAACTTTAATCTCGAAATTTTCACTTTAATCACATAGTTTATTTTGTCATTAAAGTAGAACATCATAAACTTCATCTTAAAATTGTTTAATTTACTAGTTTCTCAAATCCTATCGTAACTAAAGTAGTACGTTAAATGCTTTGTTTTGTATTTGATCTTCTATGTGCTCTGTGTGTGTGAATCTACGTGATTCTTAAACCGGCTTTCTATTTCTCCGACAGGACACAGAATCCCTTACATTCGTAATATTACAGCTGTCTGAATAATTAAAATACTGAGATGTATACGTGATAACTTTTTCATGATGATAGGAATGAAAGCATGTTATTAAACATGGGAACATGGTGGCGCAGTGATTGTGTGCGACCTTCGATGAAATACTTTATTGTAACAGTACTGTCTCTTTCAAATGTGCTAACCTCCATTTCCTGTCCTTACCTTTCTATCTCCAAATACCCAATCACCACACAATCAACTCTGTAATAGACGCTAAGCCATCTGTAAGCTTACAACGACAGTTCTTCAGAACTTTTAAGGAACATTGAAATATCTTCGTAGTACGTGTTTAATTATTCTATCCATCTATCCTTCCAGTGTTGCGCCAGCCAAGCAAAAAAATAGATACAGCACGAGGTAGGATCAATCTGTGAACTAACTAGTGCTGCAGCACCGTGTCCTCACATGTTTAATTATTAACAATACAGATTATTTAAATGAAGTTAAAGTTTTATCTGTATAATATAACCATAATATTTTGCATCTTTTCATCTTAAAAAAGATATTGTCATCATATGTAAATACGCCTTTATAAAGTGGTGCAGGTTGTGCAATATTATAACTGTAGTGCAAGTTTACAGTGAGGTGATTGTACTAATAAGTACAAACAGTTCTACAAGGAGCACCTGATGGACTGATTGACTGTTTAGTTCTTGGGATGAAACTGTTTCTGAACCACGAGGTCCGTACAGGAAAGTCTGAAATGTCTTACCATGGCTGAGGCAGCGTGTGTTTGATGCTGTATTCTGGTAATTCTCTTTCCAATCAGCTGCTGCTGTGATTCCCCACTCAGATACAGTGATATAAATACTCTGAGTGGTGCAGTGAGAGTAATATGGAAAAAGATGATCCGCTGTAGCAACCTTTAACGGGAGCAGCTAAAAGAACAAAAGAAGGTGCAGTGACAATAACAACGCTAAAGCAGCTATGGTATTTAGAATACTATGGCTATTCCCTGGACCATTATGTTGTTACAGGTTAATTACAATTAGATGCATTACACTAATTAACAATATGCAGTTAGTTTCAGTGTATTTATAAAGCCGCATCAGGGATGTGGATCTGAAAAGAAATATAAACCACACAGGAACAGTAGCACTGCTTTGACGCTGGGTGCCACCAGTCTGCAAAACCGGCGCCAGAACTTGCGTGCGATAGGGTATGAGGTACCGTGGCAATGTGCGTGGTTTACACCAAGTTTAGGTTTTACACATCGCGATTTGAGCGTGGAAACATTCGGATGCAACATTTCTGTGCGTATGCACCATTTACACATGTGGCCCAAGGTGATGTTATTAATGTGAAATCGGAAAGATAGAGTACTGTCAAGGATGACACCTAGACTCTTGACCTGAAGTGAAGGGGAAACAAAAGAGTTATCAATAGCAAGTGAAAGATTATCGTCTTTGTATAATTATGATATTGTACCAATGAGGAGATCCTCAGTTTTGTCACTGTTTAATTTAAGAAAATTTGAAAAAAAACAGGATTTAATTTCAGCAATGCAGTCAATAAGCAAAGATGGTGAAAAAGTGTTTTCTCACTGTCAGCTGGTTTGCATATCTTAGATGTTTTAGCTGTGTTTATTCATGGCCTATGCACTATGGAGTAAACCTCACAGATCATAGTGGCACACTTCCAACCTTTGGCTACAGCCTAGACAAAATATTTAGGTAAAAGCAATCCCAGATGGAGTGGCATAACAGTAGAGCCACTAGCTCACAGTAACGAGACAGTTTCCTCCCACAGTCCCAAGACATAAGGTTAGGTAATGGGCATTGTTAATTAGGCCCATATATGTGTGTTCAGCATACAATGGACTGGTGCCCTGTACATATATTGTCCCTGCCATGCTCCCAGTGATAGCTAGGATAGGCTACAGATACCATGTGACCCAACACTGGATATGCAGGTTTAGACAATGGATGGAAGATTCTACAGTGAACTTAAGTTAGTACTATAAATAAAGCTGAAATAATGACATACAAAATGCAGATTGTTAGAAGTATATAGTACCTAATACCTTAGTGATACAAAATATAAAGGTACTAAATATAAGTTGGTAGTCTTTATTTATTGTGTGTTTATGACTTTACCATGCTAAATCTGCAATATCAGGAGACTTTATGTAATTTATTTGGATGTGTTTAATGCACTAAATTTGTTTTTTATTTACTCATTACAACATGGGAGTACATTTACACAAATAATTTGGGTGTAAGTAGCTGCCTCAGTTTTTTGAGAAAACATACACCTTATTTTTAACAGTGCTGGATAAAATGCAATAAACCAAAACCCCATTCCAGGGACCAATTCCTCATACAGAAGCCAATTTACAATGCCACTAGGGCAGGGGTCCTCAATCACGGTCCTGGAGAGCGCAGTGGCTGCAGGTTTTGCTCCAACCCAGTTGCTTAATAAAATGCACTTATTGCTAAAGTAACACTTCTGCTTCACTTTAGTGATTTTGAGCCCTATTGCTTAATTTTGTCTTAAACAGCTATTTTAATTGCTCCTTATTATCAATAACATGCAAATGACACGAGAGAGCAGCATTTCTCCATTTAGCTTATTTACATTTACACCTGTGTGTATTTATCTGCACTATTGGGTTTAATTAAATACTTGGAAGAAAAATGAAGAGAAAAAAGTGAAGGACTGAGAATTACTCATCCATTTTAGCCTTCAAATCATTTGCATGATAGAAAGGGAAAGAAAATCTAGGATATGAGAATGACCTGACATAGCAGAGTTAATTTAATTTCATAGCTTGTTAGTGCTTTATTGGCAAGAATTGCTTTCTAATTAAGCAACCAGGTCAGAACAAAAACCTGCAGCCACTGCGGCTCCCCAGGACTGGGATTGAGGACCCCTGCACTTGGGAAATCGCTCTTTCCACTTCTTGAACCATAGAGCATTCCAGAGTATGGCCCTGAAGACTGAAAAAAAGATAAAATACTTGATATGATTTGTTTCTGTTAATTACTGAGATACTGTATATTCTGTTTTATTGGTATATACACAGCTGTGTGTGTGTTTACTGTTTTACTGGTAGTTCATTGCAATTGTACATCTTGTATGCTTAAGAAGTCATTGACTACAAGAAATAAATACAATTGAGCTAACTAGGGTGCAGCAGATGCACCCTTAAATTGTGATGATACACCCACATTCACAACTACTTTAGAATACCCACTTTGATTAAATGGAAATTAACTTGGAGCAGACCGTCTACTACCCATAATAGGAAAAAGCACACTGTGTGCCAGCAGCACCAGGGCAAAGTAAGATTTAATCATAAAGGTATTTTTAGGATCTCAGATTCTGTATCATAACAGCACAATACATTACATCCTGGAAATCTTTACAAATGGGCATAGTGGCAAGGTGTATCATTTTCCCATTAGTTTCTACTATGGCGATGGAGTTGATCCATCTCATCCAGGTGGGCATTAGAGGAGGACGCTTAGAGATGGGACAACAGCTTTTGATGCCCTGCACTTATATGGCTGTGGCACAACTTTGAGCCTTGGACATTGTCACACACGTGCGATTAGGAGGCAGTCAAAAAGGTGAGTGAAATATCGCGAGATAAAGGATTGTCACGTGGTACTTACCTGAATCTCTTCTTTCAACAGGAAAACAGAAGAAAAATAATCGCCACTATTTCCGGGTTTCAAAATGGCCACCATGACGTCAATTCCAGCGACTCCATATTGCATCGCTTCCGGCTCTCACTATGGACATCACTTCCAGTTCCTCCACAATAAGGCTGTTTCCGACTCCTGAATTCATCGTCACTTCATGCCAACCATTTCCTGTTCCCATAAACCATTGTTCTATATAAATGCCATTTTGTTAAAATAAAACTGTCAGCTATTATTAAATCAAGTACTTTTGATCCATTTTTGCGTCTTTTTGATTTATTTGTCCGCAGGACAATATACGGGGACGGTCCTCAAAACTTTTTCTTGTGAAGTTTCCTTCTTTTTTGGGTAATATTCCACAACATCTACTGGTTCGTGAACCGAGATCAGTGGTGGAGTTCAATGAGAAATACAGACACAAACAAGGCAAAATTAAACAGTTTCTTTAATTACAGGGAAAGAAAATACAAAATTATTATCAAGCTTTTCCAAATCAAAATTGATGTCATGTCAACAAAAAGAATAAACACTTTACCATTGACAGGCGTAAAAAAAATAAATATTTACAAAACATAAAAGCAAATAAACACATCCAATTTCATTATTAAAGAGTCACCTGCTCCCTTCTCTCTTATAGCTGCTCACATTTCAAGATTTCAAGGTCAAAGACAAAAAGATGACCTCTATCATCCGTAACCTTTTTTATGATTGCAGGATTGTTGTGACCAATCAATGATGACACCAAGTCTGTCTTTCCACTGAGGGAGCACAATGCGATGCTGGCCACACGTCACAGTCCCTCCTATTATAACTCTTCAGTTATTCAGTTTGCACACGTGCGCCTGCCCACAGGTGAACAAAGAAGTCTCTCTCAGTCTCTTACCCCCTCTCCTTCTGGCAAGTATTTTGGTACATCTTTTTACCCGGGTTCTTCCTACTCCTACACCATCTCTTTTCTATGCCAACGTGCTAAAATCTTTTTTTCACCTGCAGTGTCCCAATTGCACAGTTTGTTCTTTATGCCCTTATTGGCCAAGTAGCACTCTGGGGCAACTGTGTGCTGCATTGCTGTCATCTTACTAGAGCTCAATGTACCCCCTCACCTGAACCAGTGAAACTCCTATTACACTGTAAGTAGTTATTCTTCCATAGCGCACAAAATCTCATGATGCAACTCATCACACGGCTACTTCCTATCCATGCCTACATGGATAATTTGATCACCCTCACCACAACCATAGCGTATACAAAGAGACTGTTGGAAAAGCTTTATTCAGACATAACATGGTGTGGACTAAGCCCCGGACACAGACAGGCAGACATGTTGTAAAACACCACAACACGTTTATTTACAGTTTCTACTATTTACAAGTCCAATAAGTGCCACACAAACCCCAAGACTTCCCCAAAGTCCAGGCCTCTTACACACTCTGTCTTTCTCCTTCTTCGGGCCGCCTCCACTCTCTCTTCTCCTGCATCGTCCTCTCCTCACCCGACTCCAGCCTCGAATGAAGGGAGGCGGCCCCTTTTATCCACATGTGCTCCATGTGCTTCCCGGCAATCTCCCGCAAACACGCCCCAGTATGGCGGAAGTGCCGGCTGTATCCCCGGAAGCACTCCGGTTGTCCCTGCTCCTCTTCCCCCCAGCACTTCCTGGTGTGGCAGAAGTGCTGAGGTCCAGGGCTACAAAGGCGTGGGGGTGCCCCCTGGCCGTGAACATGGGCCCCTACAGGGTTGAGCTTCAAAGCTCTGTACCCGTGGTCCCCATAGCAACCAGGGTGGCTGCCCCCATGCGCTCTGAGATGGGCGCACGCCCTCTTCCGGTCCTCCAAGGCGTCCCGGTCGGGTGGTCGCCCCAGGCATTCCTGACAATGGGCATGGATGAATTTCAAACCTAGAAGCATCTCTTTTGGCAAAAAAAAAATGCATGGATCAAAGATTCCATATTGGTGAAATACTCATTTTGACAGTGTCAAGAGTTTAGGGCAGTGGTACGATGCAAGGCTAAACAGCAAAATGTGCAAGTAAGGGAAGAAAGTGAAGGCATTGTAAACATAGATAAGACACAACTTCATGCTAAGTTACAGCTATGGTATCTGCAATTTAAATTGCTCCCCCAGTTGATATGACCTCTGATGATCTATGAGGGTCCTGTTGCCAAAACTGAAAAGCTGGAAAGAACAATTAACACGCATATAAAAAAATGGCTTCAACATTGCCTTAGTAATGCAGATGTATATGGAAATGCCCATCTCAAGCTTTAAAAGGAGTACAAACGTGCCAAGATAAAACTAACCATGACCCTGAATGAATGCAATGACATCCCAATAAGGATGGCTGCTACCAGCTTACCAATAGGAAAAAAGTTAATGACTGGGAAACAAAGTTAACCATCAGGTACGAAGACACAGTTGGTTAAGTACAGCCTGGGCCGCTGGCACGTTGACTGTTCTGCTGCTTTGCCATGCTTACCAGATCTTCCCATCGTTATACAGTACCTCATCTTCTACCCACAAAGGTAAGTGTTGTTGCCTTCTGCAAGTATTTTCTCATATTAACAAGCTATGAATAATTATTTTTCTTCCCTCATGACTTACCTCATCACAAACACTGATGTGGCAACCATCCATAAGAAGGGATTCAAACTTGTTTAATATATCACAGAACTGGACGCTGACATTTCCTACCAGAGTTCATCAGAACCAGTGTGAGAGAATAATTTAGAGGTAACAATAGTTAGGCATTTTGCTTGCAGTGCACATTGAAATATATAAGAATTCGTATTAGAAATCCAATGAAGAGAACTACTGAAATGGTTAAGTAAACAAAAGACAAGGATGTACCAAAAAAAGGTTGATGTCATTCACAAAATGTACTAAGAGATGATTAAGAGATCAGCAAATGTCCTGTTAAAAACAAGGCTGGGCAGTTGTCACATACACAGAGATTTCAAGGATAAATGCTGAACCTTAAAGACAAGAGAAGAACAAGAGTTTGATTGAACAGACTTTTATTTAGATAAGTTATTTGGGTCTGAGCCAATGAACCAATTAGAGTAAATGTGTGCATTAATCAGTACTGTTAACTGCTCTGCTGAGTGCTCCTGTTCGGCATTTGCTGAGCAGTACATTTAAGGTGCAGTGGACAAGTTTCCTCCTGCCTGATTATTGACTCAAAGACGTTTTGTCAAACTTGCCCTAACAGTGGATAAGTTTCTTTCTATAAATAATATGTTGGTTTTTCCACATCTGTCTCAGACCAGATCTGATCATATGGCCAAGTTATAAAAGTATTTGTATATTGTGGAGTTAATTTTGCCCTTGTGGAGGAGGCAGTTGTTGAAGAGCACAAGCACAAGAGCCTAAAATACTCAGATCTTGCGGCAGAAGCAGCACAATGGGGTTGGAGGGCAGAAATGCTCCCTGTGGAGATTGGCTGCTCAAGATCTGTAGCTGCCACTAGGTTACCAAAAAGGATGGGAGACCGAGGACAGGCATTCTGACATACCATCAAATTCTCATCAGAGGCAGCTGAACAAAGTAGTAACTGGTCTGTCTAGGATCTCAACAGGGTGCCAAATTGTGGGGTTGTGCACCTAGGATGCCAAGTGTCACTGCTGAGCCCTCCAGCGATGTTATTAGTCTATCAGTGAAACATAAAGGAAGGATGGTGTGGTGAAGCAAGAAGGGGTCTGAGGCCATGCAGGATTTTAGAAATAAAAACAGTGTGCCTCAGGCTTGTGGGTGTGGGTGCGTGCTACTATAATGACAGGAGGCCCCAAAGTACTTAATGGGAAAATCACGCAGTACAAACACAATCATCTTAACCATTTTCCCATTGACACCCTGCAGGTTGTTAAACAAAGGACCGGCACCCACAGAGTATAAAGAGTCTGAGTAGAAAAGCTGGAGAGAGGTACAGGATGTAAAACGAATGAAGAAAACCAAGTATGGTCAAGCAGGATCAAATGGTTAGACTAGTTCAGACAAAGCAGTAGGGGACACCCCATGGGGAGCAAGCAGAACGTTACTCCAGGGCAGATCACTCCTGCTGTACAGTTGGAACAGTCTGGGCTTTGAATGTCTTGTGATGATAGACAGAGGTGACAGGACTAAGGAGCTGGACTTGGATGGTCTCAGTGGGTTCCTAGCAAAGGTTGACTGCACTCGTCATTGTCCTTACCCTTGCTGGGTAGACCATGCAGATGAGCAGACAAGATAAAGAAGTGGAGAACTGGAGACATATGGAGGATAGACAATCCTAACCATGCTTTTTATTACGGGTTTTAAACTATTTATTGAATTTATTCAGTGGTTTATATCTTCCTGCACTATAGCTCTATTTTTATTGATTCATTATTTGAAAGACTTTGAACTGTACCACATTTTTTGGACGCTGCTGTTGCTAATTTGACTTTGATGCACCAGTCTTGTTGTTTGTGTCCTCATTTCCTTAGCCATCATCAGTTTCATGACTATCAATGTCCAGGTTCAAGAAGATGCCAAGGCTGTAGGTACCCAAGCATCACAGAGGGTGACGTGTTGTACCCTCCTACCTCCACTCAATATACCACAGGGCACACTCACTTTCATTGAGCAGCCAGCCAATCTAATGTACATGTCCCTGAGATGTGACAGAGGAAAACTGGACAAAACACAAAGTACACATGGACAAGGGGTCAATATACACATTCCACAAAGAAAGGTTGACAGGACCTCGGATCTGTGAGGCTTCACCTATAACTACTGTGCTACCCTCCCCATTAAGAAGACTGAAGTAAAAAGTAAATTACCTAAATGCTGCATTTCTAAAGCAAAATAGTGACATCCAAGAGTACAAGATGAAAGTCTTCCCTATTTAAAACATTCTGTGGCTTTTTCCTGTGCTCCTGGTATCAGTTTCAGTTGTTCTTTATGAACCAAATTTAAATGCACGCTGTAATTTTTGGCTCTTTTATTCCAAACCATCGATCTCTGACAGGAAGAAACCATGTTGCTGATATTTGCTATTCCCTGTGGCATACGACCCGTCTTGGAGTGTTGAATGCAGCTTTTATTTTCCAGACATATGTGGCATCAGATCCCAGTGCGCTCAAGTTCACTTTAATTTCTTCAGCAACTCCTGCAATCAAGTGTAGTCAGCCTTGAATGTTCAGGCTTTACTTCGATGATTCTCTGTTAGCTGGCTCCTTTCTAGAGTGGCAAAAAAGTGAGATTGTTGTAGCATGCTGAAGGGAAGGACAGTTTCCTGGCCTTGTGGGAGGAAATCTGTCGACAGATTCAAAGCAAAAAAATATACAAATCATTACCACGGGCTGTCGCCTTTCATTCTTAAAGCAGTAATTAAATGGATAATATATTTATCAAGCGGAAAGACACAGAATTAAGCTGAAAGTGTTTGTCAGAGTTCATTAGTAAGCACTTTGGGCGATGTTGTCAGGGTGTTTTATTAAGTAGCATGGCAGGAGACTTTGTAGCTGGCAGGGCGTTGCCAGGCAGAAGTGGCATAACACAAAAAGGAAGAGGTCTGGCCGGGTGTATTCATTAAAAGAGAAAACTACAATGTTATCTGAACTATTCTGGCTCTTTCGTCAGTGATGAAAAGATACAGTTTGGGACAAAATACATTTTTTCGTTGATTTACTCTTCTGCTCCACAGTTTGAAATGACAAATCGAACAATTCAGATGTGACTAAAGTGCACATTGCAGACTCTAATTTGAGAGTATTTACATTAATTTCAGTCAAAGCATGTAGGAATGACAGCACTTTTAGTACATGGGTCCCAAATATTTCAGATGGCACTGTATTGCCTTGAGGAGTGCCCCAGAAGAAGGGCTTGAAGTGGAAAAATTAAAAAGGTGGAACTTATGTTGTTTCTTTGTTGTAAATGGAGATGATTGGATGGATGCATATTATAAGTGTGCAGACCTTTGAGGAGTATCAAGTATTTTAAGTTTGAAGACCCAAGGGGAGTGTTTGCACCTCCAAGATGCATGGAATTAATGCGAGAGGACTGAATGGTTATGAGCTGAGGTGTCCACCTCACTAAATCACCAGCCAATTAAGAGGTGTGCCATTATAGTGCTGAAAGGTTGTTAGAAGTGGCAGTAATTGCATATTGTGAGCACCACCTAACAACAAACACTTCTGATATGCATGAAAACTCCTGGTAGTCCAAATGACCAAAGTGTCGGTATGGAATACTAGTCAGGTTTGGCCGTCTTAAAGCAGAAAGTTAATATTTAATGCATACTTAAGTAAGCAACTGGGCATGAGAAAGTGGATTGAAGGGCAAGAAAATCTCCATTGGAGAGTGGGGCCTTTTGCATGTTAAGGAAGGGCAGGCAATAGAAGAACCACCATGATACCAGGGAATCATGCAACAGCTGGCATGGCTTCCACAAAGCTCTGACACCAAGATCGTCAAGCCATTTTGGGATTACAAGTAAAACAGTCAATGTCTGCAGTGGAACTGGGCCAAGTGAACAACAGTCCTGTGAGGACCTTCACTCCATGACAATGGACCAAAGAGAAGTTTTAAAGGGGGGTCAGATCAAACATGGATTTCATTTATGTTTTGTTTTGTTTACTGCATGTTCTAGGAAATTATTGATCAATAAAAGATATTCATGGCATTATTTGTAAAAAACGTGTCCATTGTACTGTACATGTGCTTAATATGTGAATGGAAACTAAAGAAAGTACATGAAAACATTTTTTAGAATGTGCAGATTCTATGCAGACAAGGACCAGAATGGGAATCAAACCAGTGACTTTGTAGCTGGTAGGGGCAGCAGTGCTAACCGTGTCCACAGTATTAGTTACACGTTTTAGAACATTAGAACAATCTGGAGGAGAACTGGCCATTCAGCCCAATAAAGCTCAACAGTCCTATCCACTTAATTCTACTTAAATGATGAAACTTCAATCTTGTCTCCTCTTAAGCTTCTCATGTTTAAACTGTAAATGCTCAACTCTTTAAATCTTTCATAATTCATCCCCTGTAGCCCTGGAATCAGCCTAGTCGCTCTTCTATCGACCTTTTCTAGTGCTGCTATGTCCTTTTTGTAGCCTGGAGACCAAAACTGCACACAGTACTCCACCAGTGCATTATAAAGGTTGAGCTGAGCCTCCTTGGACTTGTACTCCATGCATCAGGACGCTATATAACCTCATATTTTGTTTGTTAGCCTTCTTAATTACTTCTCAACACTGTCTGACAGATGATCAAATTAAGTCCACTACGACTCCTAAATCCGTCTCATAAGGAATACTTTCGATTTTCAGGCCTCCAAATGTGTATTCAAATTGAACATTTTTTCTTCCTATGTGTGTGACGTGTGAGTCCCTCTCTTGCACCTCAAAACACAAGGCTGAGTCTCAGTACTTTAGCAAAACCAGCTTTATTTAGCTTAAAACAGGAATAGCATGGTTATTTTTGTAGCAGGATCTGCCACTCTTCTGTACACAGACACAGCAGTCAGGCAGGGTTGTTGCCAGTTTAGTGACCAAGTAATACTGTTCCCTGTATATATATATAATATTCCTCACATCAACCATCGACAATGCTGCTTATAGTGCGACCGTGAAGGGCTCAGATTTGCTTTCGCAACAAGCCACTGCAGCGCTGGGAGCCAAGAAACTGATATGCTGTTTTCCACAGACACAGTGATCATGCTTCGGGACGCTCTACAGCATGTCGTCCCATTCAGGAAAGTCCCAAAAGAGTTTAGAAACCTTATAGTGTAATACTTTATATTTACTTACATTAAATTTCAACAGCCACAAATCTGTCCAAGCCGGTGTGCTGTCCAACTCCTTCTGTAATGATTCAATGGATTCAAGATTATCTGCCCATCCACCTGCCACACAGCTCCCTTATGTTCAAGACATATAGTATGTAATAATTCATGCTACCTTTGAAATTCAAAAAATATTGTAAAAACCACATGTATAATACAAACTCCAGGATATTTAGGACTTGCCCCACTAGGTTTAGGGAGAAATGTTGTCCAGAGGTTATAGATTACTCAACAGCCCCTTTTACTGACCACCACATGAGTGCATTTCATATTGTGCTTCATGTTGTGACACACGGCACTCTTGGGCATGTCTCATGGGTCTGCACTCGACTATAAGTACAGGGGAGATTTTGGATGCGACATCAGCAGTAACGCAATTTCTGTTTGCTTTAGAGTAGAGGACATAAGACTGTTGTCATTACTTCATCTCTGAACACCAGAATCTTTGCCCTTTCCACCTCCTCCACTATAAAAGCCAAACAATCTCTCAATTCCTGATGAATCAGGACATAGCTTCTTACTGGAATGGATATCTGTGAAGAGACTATACTTTGTGCTTTTGGAAGTACCATTACAATGCCATGTGACGATGTGGGTTCTGGCTCCACACTCCCTTTGATGTTTGGAAGCACTTGAACCCAACACCGTCGATAACGTAACCGAGTGAGCTAGTCAGTGAAGGCAAATAAACACTTGAGCAAGGGGTGGTGCAAAAAGTGAATAGTGCTTTTATTTAAAATCCAACAAAACAGGTTTTCAAATAAATAGTGCAGTTCTCAAAGTTCTTTAAATAAATAAATAATCCATTAAAAGAACATGGAGGTGAAACCAATAAATAGAAAAAAAACAATCCTTAAAAACCAGAGGTTAAAATCTTCTTTTGGAAGCAGTCTTTAAAACAACAACAAACAAGCTCGGTGCTTCTTTTCTGTTAGCGTCTCACCTGCTTATCCCTTTTGGGCTTAGCAGCAGGCAAGACGCTCTCTGCAGCTGCCCTCCTCTACACACTTGAGACTGGAGACCTCCCAATCCCTGGCTTCGGTTTGGCTCTCATCCCAGTCCCCGAGACTTGATTACCCCAATGGCCAGGACGCACACATTGGGGACTCCACCACCAAGTCTCCTGACTCCCGCTGCCTTTCTGTGGCCTTCTGTGGCTCATCGCTTTCACCAGGTCACTCCCGCTACATGGTTGCTCAGCGGAAGCAACATCCACTCAAACACCCGGGTGACGGCCTTACACCCAGCTTCCTCACAGCTGCCCTCGATCGCTCGATCGCACGCTCACCACACGCACGCACCGCCTGCTTCCTCGCTCCCTGTAACCTCCGTCCTCTTTCCTCATCTCTTTTTTCTCCTCTCTCCATTTTTCCACCCTCACAACCGATCGCGCTTCTTTTTAAATGACGAGGGCCACAGCAGCTGCAGCATTAGCCATGGGACAATCACGAATGTGGGCAGTTCCTCACCTGTGCACTCGGTGAGAAACGCCCACACCCTACGGATCGCCCACGCTCGCTATGGCCAACGACCTCGCTAAGCGCGAGTGCGTCGATTATTTATTTAAAATGAATGGCCTTTGCTCAACGAGCTGTGGACCCATAACACCACATGCCATTGCTGATGTACGTAGTTTACTAATAATTATCGTTTCATATTTTCAACCTGGACTTTAAAGGGTTTCACCTCTGATGCCCCAACCTTTCTTTCTGTTCTATTTATTCCAAAATGTGGATCATTTAGAATTGTATGAACAATCTTGCTTGGTGCTGTGGTCTGTAGGTAACACACAAGAAAGGAGTTTTATGTACAATGTACACCTGGAAATAAATTTGTATTCAAAAGGGAGGTTCAATAAATAATAATATTTTTTTACATTTATGTAGTGCTTTTCTCACTACTAAAAGTACTTTTCATAGTGAGTGGGGAGCCACTTCAACCACCACTAGAGTGTAACATCCACCCGGATGATATGACGGCAGCCATTTTTATGCCAGTACATTCTCACCATACATTAAGTGTTAGGTGGTGAACAGTTAGCCATTTAGAAACAGGGGATGATTACAATACAATACAATACAGTTTATTTTTGTATAGCCCAAAATCACACAGGAAGTGCCGCAATTGGCTTTAACAGACCCTGCCTCTTGACAGCCCCCCAGCCTTGACTCTCTGAAAAGACAAGGAAAAACTCCCAAAAAAAACCTTGTAGGGAAAAATGGAAGAAACCTTGGGAAAGGCAGTTCAAAGAGAGACCCCTTTCCAGGTAGGTTGGGTGTGCAGTGGGTGTCAAAAGAAGGGGGTCAATACAATACAATACACAGAACAGAACAAATCCTCAATACAGCATAAAAATAAAAATGTTAGAAGTACGGAGCAGAATTTAACAGTACATGATCTCACATAATAAGATTTGGATATTTTTAGAGTCCTGGAGACCTCATCCATCAAGCTGCCTCCCCATTTGGCCATTCCACGGCTGAAAAGTTGCTCAGCCAGCCAATCCGATGAAAGGACCCCTATTTCCCATGATTCCTGTGATCCTCCATCAGGGATGACTTTACCATAGGCAGGCAAACAACTTGGCATGTGGGCCGTGGCACCAATTGCCACATTTGAGTACCGAGAACAGAAACAGAATAGGTAAGGATTAGGGGCCAGAATGACCAAGCCATGGAGTGCAATGTAGACTGGAAATCAGGATACACACTACTATTATGATGGATGTCCTGGGATCTTTATGACCCCGTATCTTTCATACTGAATGACTTTACCATTTTGTCCCTCTCACTGCACTGGGGCATTGGGATCCACATTCAGACCACAGGGTAAGCTCCCCCCCCCCAAATACTGTCCTCACCAACACCTCTTCCAGCAGCAACCCAAGCTTTTCCTAAATGGTCTCTCATCTAAGTACTGGCGGGGCCTAAACATGGTTACCTTCAGCTGGATGACCTCTTCTGAAGTGCATGTGGTATGGCTGTTGGTGGCAGCTTGTAGAAACCAAGGATTCCAAAATTAATTACTCACAGCTATTTAATTAAAGTCCATTTTAAAATATTCATAAGAAAAGGAGCAGTTAGTCAACAAAGTAGATGGACTGATCAGAGTCAAGTGTTGAACTGCAATAAAGTACTTTATTTGGCTTGGCCTGTATTGTTTATTTCTCCAGTCACTTTTCTCCTGGATGGCCTTCTTTGAACTGTATGTATTATGGCTGCATATCAGAATACGGGTGGATAAAATGCAATAAGACTACAAGACTACAAGAGTTGTATTTAATAGTAAGGGTTACTAGCTTACACTTAAGAGATCCAGAAATGTTGTCTTCTTTTTGGAATTTACACATCCTGTATGCGGCGGGTGGACTGGCGAATAAAAACTGTGAGTGACTGTACGAAAATGTCTGGCATCTCACCTAGTAGTAATTTCTTTCTGGCTTCAGCTACTCAGAACCCCCTTTTGGATCAAAAGAATTCAGAAAATGTAAAAAAAAAGAATCTATGAATGAAAGTAGCCGTAATGGAATTAATAGCCACAGAAGAAATGTTGGTCTAGTAAAACAATAGTTTACAGTTTTTCCACAGAATGAACTTGCAATTTCTGAATAATATGCACACAACATAATTACATCACAGCTTGAGTAATTATAGTTTATGTAATTACTGGCTGATTATGCATTGTAAAATACTGCAAAGCAAAGCAGAGTTCTGAAGGAAGAAATGGCAGACTGTATTTATTTACTCTGCAGGGGACACAGTTTGCTCACATGTTTGTCAAATCGAGTCTCTGCCTCACAACTTTTTAGCACAAGGCTCTCTGTTCTCAGTCTTGGAGGATTTTGCTTCAACCAGTTTTTAAACTAGGAGCCAGTTCTTGCTGTTGTGGAAGTCTGTCATTAAACTCTGTGGATTGTTGGTGCTCTTATTTTTAATGTTGCATATTTTGCTTTTGAAGTACAACTTTCTGAAGTACTCTGGACAAAATAGGTTTGTTCACCTTGATCTTTCACTTTTCTTTTTATTGGTTCAAATGTTTTACTGAGGGTGACATGGTGGTGCAGTGGTAGTGGTGCTGCCTTGCAGTAAGGTGACCTCCTCCTTGTGTGGAGTTTGCATGTTCTCCCAGTGTCTATGTGGGTTTCCGCCAGGTGCTTCTGTTTTCTCCCAATGACAGATACTAAATTGGCTGGTAGGTGGTCACCCTGCAAGGGACTGGTGCCCAGTTCAGGTTGTGTTCCTGCCTTGTACCTTAAGCTGGCTAGGGTAGGCTCCATCAACCCCAATGACCCTGGCCAGGATTAAGCAGGTTAGAAAATGACATGTCTTACTGAGACATCTGATGATGAGCAGGTGAAATAGGCAGTGGACTCCTTTTGTCTCTGTTAAATTGTCCACTAACTGAAAAATTAAAAAAACTATTTAGAATGCTGCTGTTAATGAGCTAAAGGAAAATGTAAGGAGTCATAATTGTCACAAGCAAGACAATGAAAATATAAGCCAACAAATATTTTGCACTTATGTTGCATTATCATAGGAATTAATTTAAAAATATTACTGGAATGACAACATGCAGCCTTCCACGATTGAATTGGGGATGTTTATTCTAAAATGTGTGCTTTGTTCTAAGAAACTTTGAAGAGCTTCAGGTGTGTGAAGCTTGCAGCATTACAATCAAGAAAACTCCAGGGTGGAATCAGTGCTACAGGGGGCTTCAACAAAGCACAGAGCAGAAGGTCAATGTGGTGAATAGCTGAGTCATTGTGATGTTTCAGTTTTAGATTTTTTATACATTTGGAAACATTTCTAAAATCCTATTTTTGTTTTGTCATTCTCATGGGCTGTATTTTTTTAGATGAGGGAAAGGATGAATTTAAATGATTTTAGCACAAGGGTATAACATAACCAAATGTGTAAAAACTATATACAGTGGTGTGAAAAACTATTTGCCCCCTTCCTGATTTCTTATTCTTTTGCATGTTTGTCACACAAAATGTTTCTGATCATCAAACACATTTAACCATTAGTCAAATATAACACAAGTAAACACAAAATGCAGTTTTTAAATGAAGGTTTTTATTATTTAGGGAGAAAAAAAATCCAAACCTTCATGGCCCTTTGTGAAAAAGTAATTGCCCCCTTGGTAAAAAATAACCTAACTGTGGTGTATCACACCTGAGTTCAATTTCCGTAGCCACCCCAGGCCTGATTACTGTCACACCTGTTTCAATCAAGAAATCACTTAAATAGGAGCTGCCTGACACAGAGAAGTAGACCAAAAGCACCTCAAAAGCTAGACATCATGCCAAGATCCAAAGAAATTCAGGAACAAATGAGAACAGAAGTAATTGAGATCTATCAGTCTGGTAAAGGTTATAAAGCCATTTCAAAAACTTTGGGACACCAGCGAACCACAGTGAGAGCCATTATCCACAAATGGCAAAAACATGGAACAGTGGTGAACCTTCCCAGGAGTGGCCGGCCGACAAAAATTACCCCAAGAACACAGAGACGACTCATCTGAGAGGTCACAAAAGACCCCAGGACAACGTCTAAAGAACTGCAGACCTCACTTGCCTAAATTAAGGTCAGTGTTCACGACTCCACCATAAGAAAGAGACTGGGCAAAAACGGCCTGCATGGCAGATTTCCAAGATGCAAACCATTGTTAAGCAAAAAGAACATTAGGGCTCGTCTCAATTTTGCTAAGAAACATCTCAATGATTGCCAAGACTTTTGGGAAAATACCTTGTGGACTGATGAGACAAAAGTTCAAATTTTTGGAAGGCAAATGTCCCGTTACATCTGGCGTAAAAGGAACACAGCATTTCAGAGAAAGAACATCATACCAACAGTAAAATATGGTGGTGGTAGTGTGATGGTCTGGGGTTGTTTTGCTGCTTCAGGACCTGGAAGGCTTGCTTTGATAGATGGAACCATGAATTCTATTGTCTACCAAAAAATCCTGAAGGAGAATGTCTGGCCATCTGTTCGTCAACTCAAGCTGAAGCGATCTTGGGTGCTGCAACAGGACAATGACCCAAAACACACCAGCAAATCCACCTCTGAATGGCTGAAGAAAAACAAAATGAAGACTTTAGAGTGGCCTAGTCAAAGTCCTGACCTAAATCCAATTGAGATGCTATGGCATGACTTTAAAGAGGCGGTTCATGCTAGAAAACCCTCAAATAAAGCTGAATTACAACAATTCTGCAAAGATGAGTGGGCCAAAATTCCTCCAGAGCGCTGTAAAAGACTCATTGCAAGTTATCGCAAACGCTTGATTGCAGTTATTGCTGCTAAGGGTGGCCCAACCAGTTATTAGGTTCAGGGGGCAATTACTTTTTCACACAGGGCCAATGTAGGTTTGGATTTTTTTTTCTCCCTAAATAATAAAAACCATCATTTTAAAAACTGCATTTTGTGTTTACTTGTGTTATATTTGACTAATGGTTAAATGTGTTTGATGATCAGAAACATTTTGTGTGACAAACATGCAAAAGAATAAGAAATCAGGAAGGGGGCAAATAGTTTTTCACACCACTGTATATAGTAAAAAGAGACAAACACAAAGAAAAAGGTTTGGGAGAGCCACCCCATTTTTTGAGAATCTTGGTTGAAGAAACCTGCATGATACTCCGCCAAGCGGTTTGTCAAGACTGAGTCACAATTAGTGACTAACTGCGGAGCAAAGGTGGTAGACTTTTATAGCTGAGGGAAAGGAAGAGGTGGGTATCTGGAGGAGAAGTGGAAGTGAGGTCATCAAGGGGAGAGGTCTGAAGCCGAAATAGAAAGAGGATTAGGTTTTACTGCTCCTGTTAAGAATGGGAAAAGAGGCATCAGTACACCTGATATATATGTAATAGAGCGTACAAACAGATGATATAAAATATTCAATATAAAGTGCAAGGTGGAAAAGCAAGGTCTATAAACATAATTGTTAGCAACTTTACCTTCCATGTATTCAGAAACTTCATATTATGTACAGTATATACTATATATATATATACTGTATAGATATATATATATATATACTGTATATATATATATATATATGTGTAAAGACCGAGAGAGACAGTAGCAAGGGTTGGGGTTTTCCGCCCCGTGATATTGTACAGAAAAAAAACAGGTCAAAATCATAAACAAACAGTTCATATCGCGCGACACCGACTCCTGGCGCGCCATTTTATTGGGGAGGAGCGGAAGTGGAGGAATGTCGGGAAGGACCGCAAGGGAGGATGGGAAGGATGACGCCAGGGCAAGATGGCGGAGGAAGGGCGGAAGTATCGCACTGCGGTCATCCATGCCTATGGTGCAGGGCGGTCTTTTTCCTATGAGGAAGCAGAGGGAGAAAGTTAATACCCCACCATTCCCTGGCGCGAGTGGTTTCCCAGGTGCTGTCGAATCAATCCGCGCCTCCTACTGGCGTGCGTGACACGATCCCCCTTAGCCCAGGACCGCCAGGTCGGGCGGACCTAACCGAGAGGTCGTGAATACGAGAGAGGGCATCGGCATTGGCCTGAAGGGTGCCCGCCGATAAGTGACAGTGAACTTATACGGCTGTAAGTCCAGGAACCACCTGGTGACCCGCGGATTCACTCTTTGTGCAGGGACATCCACTGAAGTGCAGCGTGATCAGTCACCAGAGCGAACTCGCACCCAGCAGGTAGTACGGAGGTGGGTCACTGCCCACTTAATGGCCAAGGCCTCCCTCTCCACTGCCGCACGGGTCTCCCGGTCCATCAGTTTCCGCTAAGGTACATCACAGGGTGCTCGACACCATCGACGCTTTGGCTCAGCACGGCACCCAGGCCTGTGTCCGGCGCCGGTCTGGAGAATAAACGGAGCCCAAAAT
This sequence comes from Polypterus senegalus, assembly GCF_016835505.1. NCBI lineage: Eukaryota > Metazoa > Chordata > Cladistia > Polypteriformes > Polypteridae > Polypterus > Polypterus senegalus. The sequence goes on from NC_053167.1 coordinate 116,964,704, forward strand.
CGGGCGTCCGTAACACAGGTGCCGGCGTTAGGGCCTTCTTTAGGTCACTGAGCGCGTGTTCTGCTTTGTCGGTCCACACCACGTATAGGGGAGCCCTTTTGTCAGGTCAGTCAAGGGTGCTGCTCTTCGAGAAACGGGAACAAACCGGCGGTAGTAACTCGCAAGCCCCAAGAAAGCCTGCACCTGTTTCTTGGTACTGGACGGGCCATTCTAAGATGTCTTTCACTTTGGAGCTCTGTGGCCGCACCTGTCCTTGTCCCACGAGGTAGCCTAAATATTTGGCCTCCTTTAATCCAAAAACACTTCCGGGGGTTTATGCGGAGGCCGGCTTTAGCCAGTGTTCGGAGGACAGCTGCGACCTGCAGTAGATGCTCCTCCCAGGTGCGGAATAGATGACAACGCCATCCAGGTAGGCGGCGCTATAGGACTGGTGAGGCGTCAGCACTCTATCTACCAGACGTTGGAAGGTCGCCGGAGCCCCGTGCAGCCCAAATGGGAGGACCTTGTACTGCCAGTGCCCGCTAGGGTGCTAAAGGCCGTTTTCTCCTTTGCGGATGCCGTTAAAGGAATTTGCCAATACCCTTTGTCATGTCAAGGGTAGTCAGATATCGAGCCGCACTCCAGCCGCCAAGGAGGTCGTCAATGCGGGGCATGGGGTAGGCATCGAACTTGGAGATCTGATTCAGACGCCTAAAGTCATTACAGAACCTCCAGGAGCCGCCTGGCTTGGAGACGAGGACAATAGGGCTGGACCAGGGACTATGGCTCTCTTCAATTATGTCCATGTCCAACATACGTTTCACCTCCAGTTCGACCTCAGCGCTGCTTTGCCTCCGGAGTCGGTAGGGCCTCTCCGGACGATTACCCCGGCCCGTGACTATATCGGTGCTCAATCAGCGGTCCGCCGGGTGACTCGCCACCACCTCGGGATGGCTCGGAGTGTTTGGGCTAACTCCTGCCGCTGCTTGGGGTCAGCTCTTCGCCGAGGTTAAGGGCAGTTGTGCTTGTAAAAGGGAGAGTGACCTACGGGGAGCTGGGAAGCTCCTCTCTATCTCCAGGGCTTTAACAGGTTGACATGATAGATCCTCTCACTTTCGGTCGACGGTTGGGCTGTTTTACCAAATAGTCGACGAGTCCTTCTCTCCTTAACCTCGCAAGGCCCTTGCCAGTGAGCGAGCAGCTTCGAGTGGGAGGTCGGGACGAGCACCATAACTCGTCCCCGGGCGGAACTCCCTGAGGACGGAGTTGCGGTTGTAACACCGGCCTGCGCTGCTTGCGCACGAGTCACGTGCTCTTTAGGAGGGGCCTGATCTTTGTGAGTCGGTCGCGCAGTTGCACGTACTCAAAATATTAGAGGAGGGAAGAGCCTCGCCTCCCAGCCCTCTTTTAGGATGTCGAGGATTCCCCGGGTTGTCGCCCGTATAGTAATTCAAAAGGGGAGAAGCCCGTAGAGGCCTGGGGTACCTCCCGGTAGGCAAAAAGCACGAGCGGGAGGAGCTGGTCCCAGTTCCTGCCGTCAGCGCTGACTACCTTGCGGAGCATCTGCTTAAGCGCCTGATTAAATCGCTCACCAACCCGCCAGTTTGCGGGTGATAGACTGACGCTTTCAGGTGCTTTATCTGCAGTAACCACCTCCTTGAACGTATCCGAAGTGAAGGGCGTACCCTGGTCCGTGAGGACCTCCTTGGGTATGCCCACGCGCGGAAAACAAGTTAACCAGTTCCCCGCGATGCTTTTAGTATTAGCGAGCGCAGGGGAACCGCTCTGGGTACCGGGTGGCATAGTCCACCATGACTAGGATATACTTGTGGCCACGGGTTGAGGGCTCCAGGGTCCCACCAAATCGACCCCTATCCTTTCAAAGGGGATGTCCACGAGGGGAATAGGGACTAGAGGAGCACGGTCCCTCCTAGGAATCTGGCGGGTCTGGCACTCCGGACAGGATTGACAGAACCGCCGGACCTCCTCATTGATCCCAGGCCAGTAAAAGCGGGCTTAATCCTCTCCAGTGTTTTTTCGGCCCCGAGGTGGGCGCCTAGGAGGTGAGCATGTGCCAACTCGCATATCTCCCGCCGGAAGGTACGCGGAATTAGCAACAACTTCGCACCTCGCCTCATGGGTAGCCACCGGTACAACAGATCATTTTCAAGGACAAAGAAGGGTTCCCGGTGTGGATCCGTCCGCTGTCGAGCTGTTAGGCAGAACAATCGCGTTCGGCAAAGCGCAGGGAGTCATCATTCCACTGCTCCCTCTTAAAGGAGGCCGGCGTGGACGAAATTGATGGTCCAGGCCGCCGAGAGGGTCTTGGGGCCTGGGCCCGGGAGAGTTCCTGGCTAGTCCCTTCTCCGCGGAATCTTCCGGTCAAGGTCCGTAGCCACGAAAGGTCCCCGAGACACCAGCGCCCATAGGGCCTGCCCTTGTGCACGGCGTGGAGGCCGCGGGAGGGTTGCCTTTTCCCCTCATGACAAGATCCAACGAGGCCCCGGGAGCGCTAATGGCTTACCGCTGATTTTTTAGACCAGTCTTGTCCCAGAATCACTGGGAAGGGGGTCAGGTAACACAGCGACCGCCATTTGATTGGTTCCCCTTCCAGGTAAGATAGCAGTGAGCGGAACGATATGACCTAGTCCCCCCATGTACACAGGTAACCAACAAAAGTTGCTTTAACCACTGTTGCGGTAAGACAAACGGCGAGCAACAATGGTAATGTTGCTGCCGGAATCAAACAAAGCCACCACGGCGTGCCCATTTAGCAACACCACTCCCGATTCGACTCGCCAAGGGAGCGGCGGGGTACAATACCTCTCCGTCGATGTCCAGCTGCAGTCCATAGGCTCCGGGGCGATGTGATGGGGGCAGTTTGGCAGCAGGTGGCCGGGCTCGCCACACTTGAAACAGCGGCGGACCCGCCTCTCTTTGGCTCTGGCTGGCGCTTCTGCAGCGCCGAGGGGCTCGGGGTGGCCGCCCGTCCCTGCCGGTTCCCGCGAGCAGGCTTTTCTGACCCCCCAAGTCGGAGGACCGCCAACTGACGCTCCAGGACGTCGAGGAGGCCCGACATATTTTGATAGGCGTGCCCCCGGACCTGCTGGGCGAGGGAACTGGGCATTGCGTTGACCAGGCCTTCACAGGCCACCCGCCGACGACTTTCCGCCTGCCGGGCTCTCTGGCCGTAGCCAGCGCCCATCTTGCCCCAGAACTCAACGCCTGGGCGCGAAGCGGCTTTTCGGGTCAAAGACCCAGTTCCGCCATTCGCCGCCTGCTGGCCCGGCTAATGCCGTAGCGGGCCAATATTTCGGGCTTGAGGAGGTCGTAATTAGCGCCTCCTCCTCAGGGAGGTCATAATAGCCCGCAGCGCTGGTCCTTTAGGTATGGCGCCAAGATGGACGCCCACTGACCGCTGCCACTCGCTCCGGTGGCCGCCCTCTCAAACATGCCCAGGTAGGCATCGACGTCCTCCGAAGGCCCCATCGGCACCATAGGATGAGGCGGCTGCCTGGGCGGGTCTGGTCTCGCCTGGGCTTCCACTAACCTGGCCTCGTGGCCTCCAGCTCCCGGTTGGTAGCGGCTTGCGCTTGCTGCAGGGCCTGGAGCTGGGCGCTCATTCCCTGCAGCACGGTGTTCAGGTCCTGTCCCTCCGTCATTCCGGGATCTCTGAATCCTGCCGGCTACGCCACTTGTAAAAGACCGAGAGAGACAGTAGCAAGGGTTGGGGTTTTCCGGCCCCGTATATTGTACAGAAAAAATAAACAGGTCAAAATCATAAACTAAAGAGTTCATAATGCGCGACACCGACTCCTGGCGTCGCGGCCATTTTATTGGGGAGGAGCCGGAAGTGGAGGAATGTCGGGAAGGACCGCAAGGGAGGATGGGAAGGATGACGCCAGGGCAAGATGGCGGAGGAAGGGCGGAAGTATCGCGACTGCGGTCATCCATGCCTATGGTGCAGGACGGTCTTTTTCCTATGAGGAAGCAGAGGGAGAAAGTTAATACCCCACCATTCCCTGGCGCAGTGGTTTCCCAGGTGCTGTCGAATCAATCCATGCCTCCTACTGCGTGCGTGACAATATATATATATATATATATATATATAGCCATCCATCCATCCAACCCGTTATATCCTAACTACAGGGTCACAGTATATATATATATATATATATATAGGGGGTTGTTAATCAGTTTCAGCTGCTTTGGTGTTAATGAAAGTTAATGAAACTAGAGGGGCAACAATGAGAGGACCCCCAAAACAAGAATGGCTTAACAGGTGGAAGCCACTGACATTTTTCCCTCCTCATCTGTTTTTTCAGTAGTTTTGCATTTGGCTACGGTCAGTGTCACCACTGGTAGCATGAGGCGATACCTGGAACCTACAGAGGTAGCACAGGCAGTCCAACTTCTCCAGGATGGAACATCAATAGATACCATTGCCAGAAGGTTTGCTGTGTCTCCCAGCACAGTCTCAAGGGCATGGAGGAGATTCCAGGAGACAGACAGTTACACTAGGAGAGCTGGACAGGGCCATAGAAGGTCCTTAACCCATCGGCAGAACTGGTATCTGATCCTTTGGGCAAGGAGGAACAGGATGAGCATTGCCAGAGCCCTACAAAATGACCTCTAGCAGGCTACTAGTGTGGATGTCTCTGACCAAAAATCAGAAACAGTCTTCATGAGGGTGGCCTGAGGAACCCTATGCTCATGGCCCAGCACCGGCAAAATCGATTGGCATTTGCCATAGAATACCAGAATTGGCAGGTCTATCATTGGCACCCTGTGCTTTTCACAGATGAGAGCAGGTTCACCCTGAGCACAATGTGACAGATGTAGGGTCTGGAGAAGCAGTAGAGAACGTTATGCTGCCTGTAACATCGTTTAGCATGACTGGTTTGGTGGTGGGTCAGTGATGGGAGACATATCCATGGAGGGACGTACAGACCTCTACAGGCTAGACAACGGCATCTTGACTGACATTCGTTATTAGGATGAAATCCTTGAACCCATTGTCAGACCCTACGCTGGTGCAGTGGCTCCTGGGTTCCTCCCGGTGCACAACAATGCCCGGCCACATGTGGCGAGAGTATGCAGGCAGTTCCTGGAAGAGGAAGGAATTGATATGATTGATTGGCCCCCATGCTCACTCGCCTGACCTAAATCCAATAAAACACCTCTGGATCATTATGTTTTGGTCCATCCAAAGCCGCCAGGATACTTTTACAGTGTAAAGGATGAGCATGGGAAATTTGGGCTTCCTACATATATTGGAAGTCGCAGAAATAGTGAGGAGGGGTTTCCAATATCTATATATACAGTTTAGGGGGTTTCCCCCCCTTGGGTGTTGCAAAAGGACATGAAACATATCTAACTTTTGTAAGTACACTGCAAGGAATGAGCACTTGAAATTTCATCTTCCCAGCTATGTGGAAAGTGGGAGAATTAGTGATGAGTCAGTGAGTGCTTTGCCTTTTATATGTATAGATTCTGTTCATGTTTTATTTGTTTAGTTACGTACTGCCAATTCATTTTATTCTACTTGGTTATTATGTAGTATCTATGTGTGTTCTTTTACATTCCTTGGATTTTGTGGGTGGATCCTCAAAGAGCTGGGTACTTGTCCATCACGATTTTGGAAATCACCCCCAGAACAAAGGCTGCTGGGATATGAAGTTTAATGCAGTTTATTTGAATGTAATGTGGTTAATTGTGGTGTTCCTTTTAGTGCTGCTTTCTTTTTTGTATTTTTGTCTGGGTCTCAACTTTTTGCTACTGTTGCTTGGATTATTTTTGTGGATTTCTATTTGTAATTCATTTAACTTGGATTGCCTTTTAGGCAAGTCCTTTCTTGATTCTTTTCTCTTTTGAACATTATGTTGTGTTTTCCCTTTTCATTCAATTAACAGTCCTTTATAAAGATTTCTAGTGGTCTTGCGCTGTACAAACCAGGGTTTGATGATGATCCTCTCCCTTGTGTGGCATTTTGATTGTGTTTTGAGACATTATGGGATATACTGTATTTATACATTCTAAAAGTGAAGTGCTTTTTAGTATCAGCTACTCATGTGGAAGCTAGGCCACCTTTTGAAGGCCTTAAACCATCTTGACTACTTGTGAGATTAAATCATAACATCCTGCAAGTCATTAGACATATTATGTCATTACGGTTTATCTATTTAACGTGTAGCTGAATACGTCTATATCCTCGCTTCCTTGCTTTGAATCACACACTTGCTTTGCAAGTCTCTTTAGCAATACAGGGTGTTAAAAGACACAATTTTCAAGACTGTTCCCTTAACAATATCAGTTGTTAATCCTCCTGTTGGCATCAGATTCTGTTGTCCTTGGGGTAAAAAAATGACTCATTCTAATTTTCACCAGTTATAAAGTCTTGTTTTTAAATTTTATGTATTTTGAATTAGGAAGAAATGTAATTTATTATCATTCAGTAATGGGTTAAGTGTTGTTATATGTTAGAAAGAATTTTCTGTCACTTTACCAAAGCAATAACATTATCAGTCAGTGGACTTCTAGGCATTGAAATTATAATTTACCTCTGAATGGAACCAGCTGCTTATACACTATGTAACTTAAGGCCTGGGCTTGACAGGAAAAGCAACCACAGCACCCATTTATTCCAAGCATCTTTGATTGCTGCCAGTTTACCTATGAAGTGTGGTAGATTTCTCAGTTCTCGGATTTCAAATGTAATGATTCAGGAGAAAGTGTTCAATGTCTTCTATATAAGAAACATCACCTGCATGCTCTGGGACGCATCATCAGTGATGTATCCTGAGGTCATCGGGCGTTTCGGGTCTCGCAACATCATACAACCTCGCTTAGGCGACCCAGCCAGGGTTGATCAATCCCCAACTTGCATCCCAGAAGCGATCCACGGATCAGTCCTCTTTATCCAAAGCCGCCTTGAGGCTTTCTCTGCGCCTTCACTTGTGGATTTAATGGCCCTCTTTTTAGCCGCTCCTGTTATGCCCAGCTGTGTGAGGACTCTGCAGAGTGAGCGTCCTGCAAATCCTCTGCGGCCAACTTCTATGGGCTCATAAAGTACCCTCCAGCCTCTGTCCCAGCACTCCTCCACCAGCTCCTGGTACTTGGCACGTTTCCTCTCGTTAACTTCCTCGATACGCTCTTCCCAAGGCACTGTCAGTTCCAGCATGATCAGTTGTTTTGAGGCCTCAGAGGTAATGATCATTCATGTCTGGCCGGAGTAATGTTGTTACAATTTGCTGCGGGAACTTTAGCTGCTTTCCCAAGTCAGCCTGCAGCTGCCAGTCAGAGGTTGTGTGGAAGAGGCCTGTTATTACTGCCTTTGCCTGGGATTGCTCTCCCACTATAATGAAGGTAACTGCCTTCTTTGTGCCATGGAGCAGTTTGCTTATGTTGATGGCTGCAGCCAAGCTTTAAGCAACTGCCTTGAGCACCTTGTCATGGTGCCACCGGTAGCGGCCATCTGCCAGAGCCCTAGGGCAGCTGCTGAGTAGATGTTTTAGAGAGCCTCTTCCTGAACAAAGTGGACAGGAGGGTGTCTCACTCTTCCCCCAGACGTGGAAGTTTGCTGGGCTTGGCAGGGCATCAAAGACCACCTGCACCAGGAACATGACATGAGAGAAATCTCCCGGCATGATGTCCGACCAGGTGATCCTTTGCTGGAGAGTACTCTCTCACCTTGTCCACGCACCCTGTTGCCGGAATCCTACTGCCCTGCTCACTCTCTCTTCCTCCATCCCTGCTCGGACCTCTTCCTGGAGTAGATGGATTCTCTAGTTGCTCTGGGCCTTGCCAACCTGGGTCTTTGGGAAGTAGCCCAGACCTGCTCTATCTGTTGCCACGGTGCCTACCAGAGCCTTCTCTCTCAGATGTGACTCTGTCACCTCCACAGCCTTCTCCGCCCTCCATTTCCTGCCTGTCCTCACCTTAATGCCAGCTGCTGACACCTTACAATCCTTGGAGTCCCTGTACTGTAGGGCTTCTCTGGTGCGTCCCACCATGAATTCTTCAGTGAGGCCACTAAATTGTAGCCGCAGGATGTTACTTGTTCCATTACAGTACTGAACTGGTGAGGCTGTGTGGGAGTCCCAGCCAACTCTGAAGAAAGCTGATGATCTTCTTTTCAAGGGATTCAACTGTTGAAAACAGGACTGCATATACTAGCAGAGGCCATGGGACTCGGGGCAGGATTGAGTGCTGATAGATCCAGGCTTTAAACCTACCAGGCAGGCCAGACCTATCAACCTTGGTGAGCCACGTCCCAAACTCCTGGGTGGACTTCTGAATTGCAGCTGTGTTTTTCAGACTTGAGTCAAAGACTCTCCCCAAAATCTTGACTGGCTACTCTGTGATGGATGGGTTGAATATTCCCACAATAGCAAATTGGTACTTATCAGTTACCTCCCCCTTCTTTAACACATGGATCTTGACTTAGAAGGCTTAAAACTCATCCTTGCTCATGTAATGACATGGTGGCAGGAGAAATTTGCTTTCCAGTATCAGCATTCCAAAGACTGAAAGTTACTCCTTTTCTGGACCTCTAGATACACCAGCATGGAGGTGCATGGAACCCATCCTCTTCCAGTCTTCATCCTACATCCTCAATGATAGTCAATTGTAGGATGATTTTTTGGTTTTCAATTGCTGGCACGAAGAAGAGATGAAAATAGATTCTAAAATGTAACTGTAGTAGAACCTAGGGTTTCCTTTACAGTGTTATGTGTTGCCACCATGCCATAATGGTGATGCCTGTCTGGTGATCAGGCAGCCAGATAACTTGGTGGTTTTTGGACAAAAATATCTTCTTTTCATTGTCTCCAAGGATTTGTTTGAGGAAGAATCTGGCTCTATGTTATCTTCTACTTCTCTGTTTTCCTGGATATTATCTTCAAGCCAAATCAGGTCAATTGTTTCATGGGTACAGGATGGGGCACGCATGGCTTCAGCAAAGAGGAATAAGGCACCAGGTGTGTGTATTTTATTTTTATTATAACCCTGCAACCAATGCTGAATTTATTCTCCTATTCACCCTTTGTACTTTTTCTATAAACTGAAGCTGAAGTTGTCTGTTACACATGCACACAGACAGTGACTGCCACACACATACTGTACATATATGCAAACACACAGATACACGCAAACAGAAAGAAAGACAGAAGTCAGGGGCAAAAGGGAGAGAGAAAACAATTGTTACGAGAAAGTGCTTCAACAGAAGTAGAGAGAAACTAAATAGAACACTTCTCACATGAAAATAAACAGGTAGTTCAAAGAAGTGAATAACCTGGGTATACAGTCATTTTTCTGATATAAAAATCATGAAAATGACCTCAACAACATTTACCGTATAGACTTGCGGATATGTTCTCCCACAGATAAGTCGTGACTTGATTTTACAGTATAATTTCTGGTATTTGATAATGTTGGTCATATAAGTCGAATGCGGGAAACTCATACTATTGGTCCAAGGGATTATGATATGCTAATGCCCACCTGAGAGAGTGACCACAGAGCACACTGCCTTTTTATTTCTATGTATTGTGCCACCATGATATACATAATACACAGATATTCTGAAGTGACTTTTGTACCGATTTGTGTTTTTTGTATCTCACACCATCATGCACCTTTATCGTAAGAGCATCTCTTATCTACGATGGAGTGTTCAATCAGAAGAAAAGATGAAGCTGGTTTTAAATTAAACGTTATTGAAGTAGCAAAAGAATTGGTGATTGCGCTGCCGCAACAAAATTCGATGCGTCTGAGAAACTGATGCGAGATTGGAGGAGGCAAGAAGATATATAAAAAAAAAATGTGTCATATTTTTAAACAGGAGTATAAGTCGGGGTCTGATTTTATGATCGATTTTTCGGGTTTCAAGACCCAACATATACTGTATGTGAGTATATACAGTATTTATATAGCATGTTTTCATACAAATGATATAGCTTAAAGTGCTTTACAAGATAAAGACAAAAAAAAGAAAAATATAAATATAAAATTAGGCAGTACTAATTAACAAAGAATAAAGTAAGGTCCAATGGCCAGGAGGACAGAAAAAACAAAAAAAAACCTCCAGAGTGCTGGAGACAAAAACAAAATCTGCAGGGGTTCCGAGGCCACGAGACCACCCAGCCACCACTGGACATTCTACCTTACATAAATGATCTCAATCAATCCTCATGGTTTTCAAGCTTCATGTGAAAGAATTAGACGATGATAATTATTGTCATGTGGACTTCTGGCCTTCAATCCATCAATGTAAAGACTGCATAGTGCTTTGATCAGGTGGTGGTGGCGCAGATCGCTACCACAGAAAACCAGAAAAAGAACAGCAGAGAAAGCAGGGGTAAATACGGATTGTGGAGCCATGATAAAAATGATAGTTAAATGCATATGCAGAATATCAGGGTTATACTAAAATGAAGTTATGAGAAAGCCATGTTAAAATTGCAGAAGGGTTTGTAGCAGTTTTTTAAAGTGCTCCACTGTATTAGCCCCAAAGAAAATCTTTGTAGCTTTGTAATGTTAGGAAAATGTAACTTTACAAAACAGTTTATTTTTTGTAAAAATACAATTACACCAGCAAAAGTAAATAAAAAACACTGATTTACTCCATGTTATTTTTGACCCAATGACAACATGAAGGTTACACCTGTATAATATTTTCCTTCATTTTAACACATAATGTTGGTCGTGCACACGTTAAACTTTCTGATTCTGCATATTGTTAATTAGGTTCTGTTGATTAAAAAGATAATTAACTTACCATGGTAAAGAGTACATGCTGATGCTATCAAAAGCATCAACAATAATTTCATAGATGAATTAACTTTGTATTCAAAGCTAACATCACAGCTGCAAGTTTATCCCTATGATGCTGAATTGGTTAAACGGGTTAGAAAAACAATTAGGGATGGATGATTTTTTTTTTTGTAATTTATTTTTTATTAGTTTGCAAAGAAAGATAGGGGAAAGCAAAGGGGAACTTTTTATATATAAATCTGAAATGTATACATTTTTTCTCCAGGTACTCTTAAATGTGTGTGTTAGGCTAATTGGCTTAGTGGGTATGTGCCCTGCAATGGACTGGCAACTCTGTCCATGCTATTTGTAACTGTTGCTGTTAAATTAAGCAACGTTTAACCCTGAAATTGATTGAGACTTTGTGGTTGGTTGGGAGAGTGGCATATACAGAAGAATAACATCTACACTAAAAAAGAAGTCCACCTACACACACCCAAATTTCATATCCTGCTCCATCATTTCAATCTTTTTAATCTGTTCATGTGCATTATCCTTGAAAATACTGTATATGTAATGCCTGATTTACATGCAAATTTCTTTTGATATATTTTATTTGCTCCTGAGGGCAAATTGTCTTCTTGCATGACCATTGGGGGTGTCAGAGTGCAGGATCAATTATTTCACTGTTCCCCTGGAGCAATTTTCAGGTTAAGCGCCTTACTCAGGGGCCCAACAGAGTAGGATCCCTTCTGGCAGTAATAGGATTTGAATGTCAGACACAGAGATATGCCATCTCGTGCAGCTTGGGCGAATTGCAAATAGCATTTTTCCCATCTTCCTGGTTAGTTTCCATAGTGAGGCTTGTGGCAGAAATGAAACAATATAGGCACATAACAGAACAACAAATTCATGTAAAACATTTATGAATAGCAATTGGACAAAGCAAAGCAGTATGTAAGAAAACACAGGAAAATTTAAGGGAAAAATTCATCTCTTTATCAGGTAAGTCACACCTCTGCCTAGTAAGATTATACTCACCCTCCTTTCACCACTTTTAGTTAAATGGTCTGACACTCCACCTTTTTTCATTATGTTCCGCTTAAAGCCAATAATAACAGGCACATCTCTTCTTTTATCAGCAGAGGCTCATCAAGCATGGCCATCTTTCACTGAAAAATCATGTAAATAATTCACTTCCTCTGCTGTGAAATAATTTGGGATGCGAGTTTGACCAAACACTGCCACCTACTGTCTAGGAGTATATCAACCCACTGATTGAGCAGACTGCCACAAGTATAAATGCATTTTGGTTGCGTGCGGTTTGCATCATGGTCTGCACCACTTAACATGATAAATATAAACGGCAGCTCTCTGTCAGTTTTCTGAACCCCCATCTTCCAGTAAGAGGAACGTCTGTTATATTTAAAAAGTTTTCTGTCATGCCCGCATTGTTCATCCTTGATCACTCCCCTCCACACCACTCGCCCATCATTACTCCTACTGCGCACATCCTCTCTCCGTACCACCCTGTGACACTCTCAGTGCTAATTCGTCCTTCAACAACTTATAATGGAAAGGCATACTGTAAAAGAAAATCAACTATTCATCCATCCGTCCTTTACTACAGGGTCACGAGGGTCTGCAGGAAACAAACCCTGGCACGGCGCCAGCCTACCGCAGGGTGCACACACACACACACCTACCCACACACCAAGGACAATTCAGAATCGGCAATGCACCTAACCTGCAAGTCTTTGGACTGTTGGAGGAAACCCACACAGACACGGGGAGAACATGCAAACTCCACGCAGGAAGGACCTGGGAAGCGAACCCAGGTCTCCTAACTCTACCCACTGCACCACCGTGCCACCCTCAACTATTCAAGAATGTCAAATTTTACATCATAATTGAAAAAGAGTGGCAAGAGTTAATAATGAATTTGAAAAAAAGAAAATTAACAAAAAAGAGCTGCATATAATAAAAATCCAGAACAAAAAGAATCACCCAGTAAACAAAAAAGAGAAAAACATCCCAAACAATATGTGAACAGAAATACAAAAAAAGAAACGTTTATCGAATGTAAGTTAGAGAATAAAGTAATTCAAAATATTGTTTTTGACGAGGTGTTAATATATTGAATTTTTTCTTTACCTGTACTTTGCATTACATTTTTATTACATTTTACTTTTTTACTTACTACATTTTATTATTTATTGGTATTTTAAATGGACAGTTTTAGTGAAATACTCAAGTAACTGATTTTCTATCTACTGTACGAAAAGTAAAGACCAAATCATCTTCCACCCACACCCTGCATACTCTTCTAAATACCATCTGTTTAACTACAATCTCTTTCTCTAACAGAGGAGTGCCCTGATGCCCTTCAAGTGGCTCAGCTGCGAGATAGCCCACCAGGGGTTAGCAAGCAAAGAGATCAGGGTGCAGAGCCCTCTAGTAACAATAAAACAAATCATGACAACTTAAGTTTATTGTCATATAATTGATAAATGCTCATTTAAGGATAGGAAAACATACATTCCAAATTAACAGCATTCCTAGAAAAAAATAATAGTCTGGGAGGACCACTGTTAGTCAAGATAAATAAAGTCCCAGTCACATGTCAGGCAAAATCAATGTCCTGGAAGTCTCGCTAAAATGTTGACAATGAATAGTTGGAAAATGCACTACTGTAAAGACTCAGCCCACAGGTTTTTTTCTCCTAAAAAATGTGCACTTCTTGTGCATGCACTTTAAATTTTCGGGGTTACAGTGTCACATTTCTATTCATGTAATAGAAAAATATGGAATATATCAATGGAAAGAATGAGAGATCAAAAAAAAAAAAAAGAAAAATTGAACTGAAGACTTGACACTGAGAGAAAATAGAAAGATACAATTGTTGTTATCAATTCAAGAGCTCAGTACCTGACACTTAATGATTCATTTATATATATAGTTATCATTCTGACTATTGCTTCACTACAAGGCATAAGAGCTGAAAATAGTGTTTAGAAAAGCATTGTGGTTTATATGTTTATATCTATACTGTAGCCATATACAGTAATCCCCCGCCTATCGCGGAAGTTAAGTTCCAGACCCACCCCGCGATAGGTGAAAATCCGCGATATAGAAAGACCACATTTTTTTTAAAGTTTAAGCCTGAAAATACCCATCCCACATGCTTTAAACACATGTAAACGTATTAAAACACACTTTGTAAACAATAATGATATGTAGATGTCGGGCTAAGGATATGAGTAACATCTCTCTATTATAAAACATTTTAACTTCACACAAGACAAGGCAGTGAGACAGGATAAGAGCTGCTGTACAGGCTTTTAAATGATTGACACGCAGAGCGATACGCTTAAAAAGCATCTTGGCAGACGCAGCACAGAGCCAGCACAAAGTCCACTTCTCCTTAGCGTGGATTCAGCTCCTCCCCTTCACAACACGAAGTGGCAGGAGTGTAGCGTGCCTGGGGGCAGGGGGGGTTTGAGTGAAGCGATCGTGACCAGATCCCAGCACTTCTCCTTAGCGTGCGTTCAGGCGTCTCACACACACACACACACCTTAACCCCCCACCCACTGCTCCTCCTCCTCCTTCAGAACGCACAGAGCAAACAGAACAACAATCTTGGCAGAAGCAGCACAATGCCAGTAGCTGATCTGTCCACTTCTGCTTAGTGAGCGTTCAGACCCCCCTCTTCAAAACGCGGGGAGTGTTATAAGTGCCGTGAGAAACAGATTTAACCACGCCCGGGGCAGGAAATAAAGGAAAAATATTGTTTTTACAAAAGTTTTAAAGTAAAAATGAAAATAATGAATATGTAACAATTCCCATGAAAATAACAATCTCTTTAAATTGTTTATCTGGTAAACCAAATGAGAGGGTGGGCGGGTGAAGCGAGCAGGGGGCAGAGCCCCCTAGTGATAATAATAGTATTAATAAATCCGCGATTGAGCGGGGGCGTGATAGCTGAACCGCGATAGAGCAGGGGATTACTGTATTGTGACGTCCTGTAATTAATGTTTAAAATGTTTTCTGTTTACTCTGTTTAGGAGAGGCTCTGCGTTCTTCCAAGTATATAGAAGACAGAAAGTGTGTGTGCAGTGGGGGGGGACAGGAAGTAAGGGGGTGTGTGGACACGTGAGTATGGAGGGGAAGAGAGAGAAAGAAAGCCTCAAAAATCAACGGCATACGAAAAACAGGAAAAGACAAAAAACAGTGACATTTTGTTTTATAGGTGTGCCTAGAGATCCTAAACAGTGGGCTGTTCAGTTCTTGTTCTTTAATAAACTTGGCATCTTTCAAGCACTTGTTTTGTGTCTCACCCTCCTTAGTTGCTACAATATATAGTTAAATGGAGTCACAAGGGTGCTACCCCAGTCAACCCAACTATATATATATATATATCCATCCATCCATCCATCCTCTTCCGCTTATCCGAGGTCGGGTCGCGGGGGCAGCAGCTTAAGCAGAGAGGCCCACACTTCCCTCTCCCCGCCACTTCTTCCAGCTCTTCCGGGAGAATCCCTAGGCGTTCCCAGGCCAGCCGGGAGACATAGTACCTCCAGCGTGTCCTGGGTCTACCCCGGGGCCACCTTCCGGTTGGACGTGCCCGGAACACCTCACCAGGGAGGCGTCCAGGAGGCATCCTGATCAGATGCCCGAGCCACCTCATCTGACTCCTCTCGATGCGGAGGAGCAGCGGCTCTACTCTGAGCCCCTCCCGGATGACTGAGCTTCTCACCCTATCTTTAAGGAAAAGCCCAGACACCTTGCGGAGGAAACTCATTTCAGCCGCTTGTATTCGCGATCTCGTTCTTTCGGTCACTACCCATAGCTCATGACCATAGGTGAGGGTAGGAGCGTAGATCGACTGGTAAATTGAGAGCTTTGCCTTACGGCTCAGCTCCTTTTTCACCACGACAGACCAATGCAGAGCCTGCATCACTAAGGATGCCGCACCGATCCGCCTGTCGATCTCACGCTCCATTCTTCCCTCACTCGTGAACAAGACCCCGAGATACTTGAACTCCTCCACTTGGGGCAGAATCTCTCCCCCAACCCTGAGAGGGCATTACTCCTCCTCAAGGAGGTTGGGTGCAGTGTGAGTTGGGTGGTGGCCGAAGGCGGGGACCTTGGCGGTCTGATCCTCGGCTACAGAAACTGGCTCTTGGGACATGGAATGTCACCTCTCTGAAGGGGAAGGAGCCTGAGCTAGTGTGTGAGGTCGAGAGGTTCCGGCTAGATATAGTCGGACTCACCTCGACGCACAGCTTGGAACCAATCTCCTTGAGAGGGGCTGGAGGGCTGATTGCACCCCAAGAAGATACAGACGCCCCTGGGAAAACCACAACCCCTGACTACCCTCACATTGCTTCTTACTTTCTCACTTGCACTATAACACGTAATACAATCCTTGCGCGATACTCCGCTAACTTAAAAGCCTTGTGCAGTGCCTGTCAGTTTTGGAATTGATTGTTTTACTTTTATCTCTCTCTCTCTGACATTCTCTGCTCCTAGCGGAACTGTCATCTCTGACTTGTCATGGAGCACGTTTAAGCTTTTGAAAAAGAAACAAATGTTTGTTTGCAGTGTTTGAATAAAATTCCTGTTTTCTACAACCATCTGTGTCTCTGTGCAAATCTGTGACCCAAGCGTGACAATATATATATATATATATATATATATATATATATATATATATATATATATATTTGTATTTTATTGATGCTTTGAGAAATAAACTCAAAAATGAATTCAAATGCACTTTAAAGATGAACTTGTAAAGGTGCTCCTTTAACAACAGACAGCTGTTACTAGCTAGTCATAATGATTAGGGGTAAAAAAGTGTCCATAGGCTGCCAAAGATGAGTCATTACATTACACAAGGCAAATGTGCATAGAATGCAGAATGGTTCTTGGACGACTTTGTCAATTACTTTTCCCAATTTTAGAACAAAGTTAAAGGCAACTTTTGTGACAGGCTATCACACTAATCTCACCAGACAACAAGGGTTAGAGCCTGAAAGCTCACAACAATCTATACTCTGATCTAGAATTTCTTCCTGATGGATACATTGAACATTTAAACTATGAAGTAATTTATCATTCTTGTAATTCTGGATTAATAATAAAATGCCAACAGACACAATCATTTTTCCTCATGAGATGTTAGGAAGAACACAAATATTCTATGACAGTGTTATTACAGAATCTCTTGGGAATAGAGAGGAGAAAGTGGCTGGTTTTTTGTTAAACAATGGAATCAATTCTCCTTCTTGGTACTTTCAAATGATGTTTGCATATATTATATTTTATACAAATTATACATTTAATACATTTTCTGTAATGAATGGAAACAAAATGATGAAAATGAATATTGCCTCAGTTCTTTTAAGACCAATTTAATCTGTTCATAAAAAGAATGGCAAAAGTCAGAATACATGTATTTGCGCAAGTGAGGTAAAAGCCTTATTTTGCATCAATTCCTGAAGAGCTGTCTGCACAGAGCTAATGTTGATTCACTGACATCTAACAAATCACAATTAGAATCGTCACCACTATGGGGACTTCACAGGGACCCACACTCCAGGCGCAACCACAGCAACATAAGTCCCAAGTTCAAATACAAGGTTTTTTATAATAAATTATCTTCTTCATAGTAATAGCCCCACCATAAGCAAGACTCTCTTCTTTACTTTTCCTCCACTCCTCCCAGGTGAAGTTTGTCTGTCTTCCACCAGATTCTAACTTGCCCAAATAAAGCATAGCAGCTTTTTTTATACCGGGCCCAGGAGTACTTCTGGTGCTATCACATTGCATCCAGAAAGCACTTCTGGGCCAGCCAGACCCTAGGGACACCCAAGCACCCAAACAGGGCTGGCCACCAAAACTACAACTCCTATGCAGCCCTGTGAGTGTCAGAATAGGAAGCACACCAGAAGGATGTTGCCACCCAGTGTACTGGCAGAGCACATGGCCTTGGGAAGCAGTAAATCTTTTACAATGGCCTCCCGACCAGGTTGTCTGATCATCCACATCTTTCCATTAAAAAGACCTCATGGCCAGGTAAGGAACCATCTATTCTGGCTGGGATGCCAGTCGACCCACGTTATCTATTACAGAATATAAAAAATAAACTGGGCCAAAATCATAACAAAGCCTCAAAACACTTTTTCAGATAAAATATTTATCTCAGGGTAGCAAAAGAGGGTAGAGAGAGATCTCTGCTTTGGAGTGGGTAGCTAACTTTCTCTCTTTCTTTCCTAGGTGACGAAGCGGAAGCGGAAGTAGAAGCAGACAATGGCCGACAGTGAGATGAATCGCGTTGCCGGCGTTGTCGAGGAACTCCAGGCACTCGACAAACAGATTCAGAAACTCCTGTCTAGACGAAGGTACCTCAGAGACTTGAAGACTCGGCTGCTGGACAAACCACACCAAACAACTGAAGTCGGCGTAACATCAACCCCACCTCGTGCCGCTCAAGTCCAAGGGCAAGTAAGCTTCACCCCCGCGCCTCGTAGGAACCACGACAACGCTGATGAAGACCTCGACGGGTTTCAGCTTTGCAGGCGGGGTTCAAGGCTAGAACACCTCCAGCGGCACAGGCGAGCATTCAAATCCAGAACCGATTCGACCCTCTCCGTGTCCCCAGTCTGCCTTCAACCCCGGGTGATGTAATCGTGGTAGGTGATTTGATTGTACGAAACCTGAATATCACGTGCCCTAATCAAAAATCCTTTGTTTCTTGTTTTCCCGGTGCTCAAATTCGAGATGTGATGAGGCGGGCGCCGACCTTCTACCAGAAGCACAAGAGGGCAATTGGATCCATCATTCTACATGCCGGCGTAAACGACATAAGGCACCGAGAGTCAGAGGTTCTCAAGGCTGACTTCGCAGCACTAGTTGAAGACACGAAGGAGAGGACCCCATCCGCAAAAATCTTCATCTCGGGTCCACTACCTCTCGTCAGACGATCGCATGAATACTACAGTCGTCTGCTGGGTTTAAACAACTGGCTGAGAGGCTTCTGCGAGAATCAAGACATCGGGTTTATAGACAACTGGGATCTTTTTTTGGGAAAGGCCGCGCTTCTTCAAGCGGGATGGACTGCATCCGAATAGATTTGGCGCCCCGGTCCTCTCCGAAAACATCGCTAAGGTAATTCGTCTATCTTGACTGTCTACTTCTACTGCTAACCCCTTACGTAATGCTACTGGTTTGATAGGACATAATGGCTTAACAGAGTCTTCCGTTAAAGTGCACATCATTAATAATCTAATAACAAATCTTAATGCACGTAAAAAATCTAGGCAGTGCGGCATAAACACCAATAATTTAATTGAAATTACTACTTCAGATCAACACTGCATTAAGACTATAAAACGGATTGTAGATTACATAAAAAGTAACACAGAGCGTTAACAAAAATAACTTAATTTTTGTTCCGATTACCAATAACACGCATAAAATTCAGCTCTGCCCTTCAGAAACATTAAATATGGCACTATTAAATGTTAGAGCTTTAACTAACAAGACATTTTTTATAAACGATCTTATTAGTGATAAAAAGATTGATTTTATTGCGCTAAATGAAACATGGCTTAATTCCAATGGGGCGGCAGTTTTAATCGAATCTGCGTCTCCGGATTACAGTTTTACTCGTGCCGACCGCCAGGGGAAAAAGGGGCGGTTTGGCAAACATTTACTCGAGCGATTAAAATGTAAAGATGTTAGTTTTGGTAAATTTAAGTCCTTTGAGTATCTTGCCGTTGTTATTCATGGAGATTCTCACGTTCTCGTATTATCCGTGTATAGACCTCCTAAATATAACTCGTCTTTCCTTGAGGAATTCTCTGACTTAATGTCAATTTTAGTTACAAACTATGACGCACTCTTAATAGTCGGCGACTTTAACTTTCATGTCGACAATCAGTGTGACCAAAAGGTAAAGGAATTCATGAACCTCCTGGACTCTTTTGATTTGAGGCAGCTCGTTAATCAGCCTACACATAAAGCAGGTCATACGTTAGACTTAGTGATTACTAAAGGACTTAAAGTTGATATAAAGCAGGTCACTGATATCGGTCTATCAGACCATTTCCTTCTACTATTTAATATAGAAATAAAGATAGAAAACGCTCATGAGAAGCATTTTGTTAAAAAACGCTTCTTTGACTCATCAGCAGCTTTAAAGCTTACAACTATTCTAAGCAATCAGTCCGTTTATAATGCCAGCTATAATAGCGAGGATAATGTAAATAGTAAAGTGGAAAACTTTAATTCTAAAGTAAGAACTGCTGTTGACATAGTTGCACCTGAAAAGACAGTTAAAAAATCCTCTAGTACTGTTATTCCATGGAAGACCCAAAGAGTGTCTGATTTAAAAAGAACATGTCGTAGAGCTGAGCGTAAATGGAGGAAAACTAAACTAACTATCCATTATGAGATATTGAAGGTTAAAATAACAGAATACAATAACACAGTCCATCTTGAGAGGCTGCTATTTCTCTAATATTATAAATAACAATGCTAGTAATCCCAGAGTCTTATTTTCAACAATTGATCGTCTGTTAAACCCAGGTAACACAAAGGAATGCCCCCAGAATACTTCCAGTGAAACCTGTGAGAACATTGCTGTATTTTTCACTCAAAAAATTAATGATATTAGAGATAACATAGTATATCTCCCCAACACTGCAGAACCTCCAAAGCCCGGTACTCCATTATAAACAAATTAAATGCTTTCACCAGGATAGATTTACCTGAATTACATAGTATAATCTCTCAACTGAAACCCTCCACCTGCGTCCTTGATCCAATACCAACCAGGTTTTTCAAAGAAATATCAGGTGTGCTAATTGACAATATTCTGGACATAGTTAATTCGTCATTAGATACGGGGTCTTTCCAGACTGTCTTAAGACTGCTGTAGTTAAACCCCTTCTTAAGAAACATAATCTTGACCCCTCTGCCTTTGAAAATTTTAGACCCATTTCTAACCTGCCCTTCTTAAGTAAAATTCTAGAGAAGGCAGTCATTATGCAGTTAAATGACCACCTAAATAAACATGCTATTCTTGATACTTTTCAGTCAGGCTTCAGAACAAATCACAGTACAGAAACTGCACTTGTTAAAGTAGTAAATGACTTTGGGTAAATGCAGACAGAGGCCATTTATCTGTTCTCATCCTCTTAGATCTGAGTGCTGCATTTGACACCATTGATCATAATATTCTTAGAAATCGCCTTAGTCAATGGGTGGGCCTCTCTGGCAGTGTCTTAAATTGGTTTGAATCCTACCTGGCAGGAGAAAATTCTTTGTGAGTTGTGGTAATCAAATCTCAAAGACACATGATATCCGATATGGTGTTCCACAAGGCTCTATCCTGGGTCCGCTGCTCTTCTCAATCTACATGCTTCCGTTAGGTCAGATTATCTCAGGTTACAACGTGAGCTACCACAGCTATGCTGATGACACACAGCTGTACTTATCAATAGCACCTGATGACTCCGACTCTCTCGATTCACTAACACAATGTCTTACTGGTATTTCTGAATGGATGAATAGTAATTTTCTCAAACTAAATAAAGAGAAAACTGAAATTTTAGTAATTGGCAATAATGGATTCAGCGAGGTTATCAGAAATAAACTTAATGCACTAGGATTAAAAGTTAAGACGGAAGTAAAAAATTTAGGGGTAACCGTTGACTGTAATCTGAATTTTAAATCGCATATTCATCAGACCACTAGGACAGCATTTTTTCACTTAAGAAACATAGCTAAAGTTAGACCTCTTATATCATTGAAAGATGCTGAGAAATTAATTCACGCTTTTGTTTTCAGTAGACTAGATTACTGTAACGCACTCCTCTCAGGACTACCCAAAAAGACATAAATCATTTGCAACGAGTGCAGAATGCAGCTGCTAGAATCCTAACTGGGAAAAGAAAATCCAACACATTTCTCCAGTTTTGATGTCACTACACTGGTTGCCTGTGTCATTCAGGATTGACTTTAAAATACTGCTTATGGTTTATAAAGCCTTAAATAATCTCGCTCCATCTTATATATGGAATGCCTGACACCTTATATTCCAAATCGTAACCTTAGATCTTCAAATGAGTGTCTCCTTATAATTCCAAAAGCTAAACTTAAAAGAAGTGGTGAGGCGGCCTTCTGCTGTTATGCACCTAAAATCTGGAATAGCCTGCCAATAGGAATTCGCCAGGCAAATACAGTGGAGCACTTTAAAACACTGCTGAAAACACATTACTTTAACATGGCCTTTTTATAACTTCACTTTAACTTAATACTGATACTCTGTATGTTCAATTCTTCATAATAACTATTCACAGTGGCTCTAAAATCCATACTGACCCCTACTCTCTCTTCTGTTTCTTTTTCCGGTTTCTTTGTGGTGGCGGCCTGCGCCACCACCACCTACTCAAAGCATCATGATGCACCAACATTGATGGACTGAAAGCCAGAAGTCTACGTGACCATCATCATCAGGTCCTTCCATGAAAACCCTAAATACAAAGAGGACTGTTTGACTTATGTTAGGTAGATTGCCCAGAGGGGACTGGGCGGTCTCTTGGTCTGGAACCCTACAGATTTTATTTTTTCTCCAGCTTTTGGAGTATTTTTTTGTTTTTTCTGTCCACTCTGGCCATCGGACCTTACTCTTATTCTATGTTAATTAATGTTGACTTATGTTTATCTTTAATTGTGTCTTCTATTTCTCTATTTATTTTGTAAAGCACTTTAAGCTACATTTTTTTGTATGAATATGTGCTATATAAATAAATGTTGATTGATTGATTTTTTGATTGAAAAGGGATTTCCATAATAAAGTGGTGTACATCTATGTTAAGACCCCGTCCAAATTATTATTTTATAATTTCTGGAATTTTTATACATATTTTTCTTATTGTTTGCTATTTGCATCATTATGATGATGTCATCAGCACGCTGCCATTTTATAGCACACTTTCATAAGAGCTATGGTCATTGATGACCACATGGTGCAGAGATCACACAGCTCATTTTGTCACACTGCTCCACCTATATAAGATGGCTGCACATAGTAACATGTTATCCGCTCACTGGATTTCTTTCAAAAAGGAACAAAGCAGAAAAGAAAAATCTGTAGTGGGAGTTAGGAGCAAAAATACACTAACTGTAAGGACCTTTTTAGGTTCACATATAAGATGCACCTACTGTGATAGCCATTTCTGTCTGTTCAACTGTTTGTCTGAATGAAACAATTTGGTCTCCCTTGGACAGGTTCTGTTGAAACTCCCATACTTATTGTTCAAAGAAATTTGCTGAGACAGTTCCATTTTCGCTGTGATATTTCGAACAGAGATGCTACAAAGTTTTGAAATTTCAAAATCTTCCATTGAAAAACATTGGCAAACCTGAAAAACTCATATATATATAAAACAGTTTTCAAATCTGAATTACTTTACTGTTTTAATTTTACTTTGAAAGCAGTTAAACCAAATTGTATATTTTGCATTTTTTTTCAATTCCAATAACCATTACTGACAACAAATTGATCCCCAGTACAAACAAATGAAACATCAGTAGACTGAATGCACTGGTAGGAACATGCTGTCTTGAGCCATTTCCTATGAATCAGAATAATTGCATCTGTTTAATGAAGTCTCCCCAACTGTTCATTCGCAAAATGGAAGACAACCAGTGCATCAGCATCTCACTCCTGCCGATGCTTAAAATTAAACGATCTTCCTAACCTATAAGTGTAAAACGCAAGCAAGGAAAACAAATTGCTAGATGTGAATGAAGTTCCCTGTGACTTGTTAGCAGTTATACACTGAGCAAAAAAACATTTACTGAGCATTAACCTTACATAAATCCAACCTCATTATATGCAGTTTATAATGATTCATTATTTTGCTGACACCAAAATCTGCTAGGATGACTAGACATCCTGGTGACAGGTACAGTTCTAATGTCAAGCTATGTTTTCTGATAAATAATTAAGGAATACAAAAATGGTCCCAGCTTTAACTGGCTACTCATTAAATAAAGTGTTTCAATGTTGCAAAAATAGCTCTGCTGAAACAAACATCACAATATATTTAGAGTAGCATGTATGAAACTCCAAAGGGGCTATCTTGATTAAGAATGGGTTAAATTTGAACAGCATCACGAGGAGGACCAAGAAGCAGACAAAAACAGATAATACCAGCATTTATTTGTTTCCATTTCAAACTATATGTGGAATCATATGTGTTTATTGGGGTAACTGTTTTTTTCTTCTGCCCTGATCTTTTTCTGACGATGAAAAGATAAAGCAGGCATTGAACAAATGAGAATTGCTTAATTCATGGACGTACACACTACACAAGTTTGTCAGTTTGAGACTTGAAAGATCTGGGGCCTCATGTATAACACCGTGCGTAGAACTCACACTATAACATGGCGTAAGCACAAAAGTGGGAGTGTGCATACGCACAGAAAAAGCCAGATGCATAAATCTGTGAGTATGCAAACTTCCACGTTCTTCCGCTACATAAATCCCGGTCAGCTTGAAAAGTAACGCTTGTGCACGTGCCTGCTGTCCCATCCCAACCCCTCCCAGAATTATGCCTCTTTGAATATGTAAATCAATATAAATAGCCCTTAAGCTCAGCGTTCTGTGAAAAGACAATCGGAAAAGCAAGAGGGAAAATAGAAGAATTTCAGCCAATACCAAGTGGAGGCAAAGAAAATCGTACTATTTGTTGGTTTAAACAGTGGTATAAACAACAAAAGGAAGCTGATCGAGTGACATAGCGTGTCGGAGAAACTGGAAAGCTCAAGTTCACAAAGTCTCACAGTTCCCGAAATAAAAAAATTGTCAGATATCAAAGTCACCGTGAAAAGGCAAGTCGTAGCCCACCGTCTGAGTGTCATATGAAAGCTTGTTAGGGTACAGACAAAAAAAAAAATAGGGACACAGTGGGAAAAAAGTACGAAATGTCAACTTTAATCTCGAGATTTTCACTTTAATCACGTAGTTTATTTTGTCATTAAAGTAGAACATCATAAACTTCATCTTAAAATCATTTAATTTACTAGTTTCTCAAATCCCATCGTAACTAAGGTAGCATGTTAAATGCTTTGTTTTGTATTTGATCTTCTATGTGCTCTATGTGTGTGAATCACTACGTGCTTCTTAAACCGGCTTTCTCTACCTACGACAGGACACAGAATCCATTACATTTGTGATAATACAGTTCTCTGAATAATTAAAATACTGAGATGTATATGTGATATCATTTTCATGATGATAGGAGTTAAAGCATGTTATTAAACATGGAAACATGGTGGCACAGTGATTGTTCATGTCTCACGCAAGATGCTTATTGCGCCGCGCACGACCTTCGATGAAATACTTTATTGTAGCAGTACTGTCTCTTTCAAACGTACTAACCTCCAATTCCTATCCTTCCTTGATATAAATACTCCGAGTGGTGCAGTGAGAGTAATATGGAAAAAGATGATCCACTGTGGCAACCCCTAATGGGAGCAGCTGAAAGAAGAAGAAGAAGAAGAAGGTGCAGTGAGAGTAACAACGCTAAAGCAGCTATTGTATTTAAAATAGTTTGACCATTCTGTGGACCATTATATTGTTACAGGTTAATTACAATCAAATGCATTAAGCTAATAAACAATATGCGGTTAATTTTAGTGTATTTATAAAGCAATGTCATGAATGTGGATCTGAAAAAGAAAGGGAAACCACACAGGAACAGTAGCACTGCTTTGACGCTGGGTGCCGCCAGTCTGCAAAACCGAGCGGATAACTTGTGTATGCTAGGGTATGAGGTACTGTGGAAATAAACATGGCTTTATGCCAAGTTTAGGTTTTATACATCACGATTTGAGCGTGGAAACGTTCGTATGCAACATGTTTGTGCATACGCACCGTTTATACATGAGCCCAAAGGTCACCCAGAGTGGCACAGTCACCTGATATCCATAATGCTCTCTCCCTGTAATAAAATTTGCCTTTCACTTATGTTGTAGTCATAACTTCAACTAGACATGCTCAAGCAAACACATACTGTATGTGGTTCATTATCTCCTTAACAGGAATTTATTATTTATTTGGGTTATGGCAATCAGTAATTGCCAATTGAGAGGTAGGTGAGTATGGAATGGGTCAGCGCGAGCATTTATGTGTGTGTGAGAGTGAGAGTGGTCATTGTGATGGACGAGAGTCCTGTCCAGGCCTCTTTTTAGCCCTTTGCCCAATCCTGGTGGGACAGCCTCTGACCCCCACAACCCTGAAATGGATGGAGGAGGTTTTAGAACAGGGTGAACTCTGTCCATTATGGACTACAGTACCATAACAGAATGCACCTGAGCCATGCATACATTTTCAAACTTGTTTTCGGACTTTGATTCTGGCTTTGTGATTTTATTTTGGCAATTGGGTTTCATTTCATTTTTTGATTTTATGACCCTAACCCTAATTCCAACTGCTCTTTTGTCTTCCTGTTTTCTTTCCAGCACTGAAAACATTTGAGTTTTTTTTATCTTTCAATTGCCATCATAGTTTCAAATGTGATCTAGTTTAGAAAACGATTGAGCTTGTTGCTCAGACTGCTAAGATAATAAATAATACATAAAATATCTGTCAAACTGACATGTACATGCCCTTGTGTTGTTACATACATGCTGTCGTGACTGGTGAGTCCCAAAAGCACAAAAGCTCCAAGAGCACTTTCAAAAATAGTCTTCTAGGGAGTGAGATACCGTCAAACCCTGACTATACACAAAAAAGGGCATTGAAAATCTTTAAAAGTAAAAGGTTTATTTAATCAAAAGGCTCTGCAATACAGGAGCCTCGGGAGAGCTCAAAGGAGTTGTCTTGAAAAGGCAAGGCAAACACAGCAAACAAGTCCCAAATAAGAATCAAAAATAGAGCACAGGTTCAAAAATCTGTAAACACCTCCCTAATACAGAATCTAAGGACATAGTGTGTTTTCAAAACACAAAAAACACAAAAGGCAATAAATAGCACAGTTAATACAAGAAACTCTCCATTCCCTAATGAATTTATAATGAACCGCCAGTACTATGGGGGGCCCTCCCATAAATAGGTGGAGGGGCATTCCTGGTGGTGATTGGCAGATGGCCCCTCTCCGTGGGGATCCACTCACAAGACACACTAACAACTTAGGTCATTACCACTTACATTTTTATTTGTGTTCAATTGTACATAATAAATAAAAGAAACATAAATACAAATAAATAGCATAAAATCTTAGACAATACAAAAAAAACTATAACTGTGAACTCTAGTACAGGTGAGAAACATGACACATGCATGCATGAACTCTACATAATTATGCCCCCAAAATTTACCATGTCATAGCAAACAAAATCAAAAATGGTAGAATGATGACATCATCATTGTTATGTTTATGCCAGGGTTCCCACTCATTTATATAATTTGTTTAATTATGTATTTTCTGTTAA
>NC_053167.1:117292447-117465342 GCF_016835505.1 Polypterus senegalus
ATAAAGGAACACTCCATCCAAAAAAATTATATTTTTAATGTGTTACTTGACTCATATGTTTTTCAGTGATAACCAAGAAAAAATCCAATAGAGGGCAGGCATAAAAAAATTACGATAGAATGGTTGTCTATGGTGACCAGTATTGGACCATAGTCACATTAATAATTTCATTAAATCAATATGTAAATTATACAGTGCTCACAATATGCAAAACACATTCATTTTTTGGTAAAATATTTTTAAATAAATGTTTCTGGAAAAATCAGTTCTGGGCATAAACAGGAAATGCAAAGTGCATGGGATTTAGGTTTCAACTTGAAGATTCGCCTCTCCTCTCCTTATTCATTGAGTCCTACCTTCATTGTGAACACACAGTACAAGTGGATAACTGACACATGGATTATGCAACATGAGGCAAGTGATTTTGTTTTTAATGGATGTTTTGGTTTTGCTTGCAGTCTACGTTGGTCACCATTGAGTACCATTCCATTCTTAACTTTTTATCTCTTTTCTCCGTGAAGACATATCATTAAAAATATTTTTCTGGGTCGTTACTACAAATCACAATGGGATATAATAAAACATATAAAAACATTATCATTTTTGCAGGAAGTGTTTTATAATACTGGCATTTTGTTAAGGTGTGTTTATCACGTTTCATAAATTCCAAATAGTACCAATAAATATTAAAATAACCTTGTCTGTGTGGCAAAACTGTGCTTTGTCGTGGCTATCATTAGTAGAAGTAGTCATGGTATTGTCACATGTCCAATGGCATATAGCAGCATCCCCTTTCCAAGTTAAGAGCAGAAAAATGTTAATCATTTTCCTTCTTTTCCTTCAGATTCATTGTAGAGGATGTCAAACATAAATTAGCTGACATCTTATGTAAATAAGTTTCCTAAATTTACTATCAACTTCCTCAATTATTCTAAATTGCTGCAAAGCTTTAAGTCCATATGGCCCTTGGCACTACTTTCTCTGGTCTATTGAAGATATTATTTTATATTATTTCTCTTTGACCCAGAAGTAAACCTAATTTTTCTCTGCGTACCTCCTGTTCCTGCATTGGGAATAGTTTAGCTTTCTGACGTATGAAGATTTTCCTAAACTGTCCCCTAATGCTTGTAAACTATTCATTAAGACTTAGTAAACTCAAAATAAGGACATGTTAGCATCTCGTGACCTAAATGGATGTTACTCGAAATATTTTCATATTTTTTATTCTGGAAATTGCAATACTACAGTCACGTCAAGCTTTCATTCTCAGTCCCCTTAAGTCTGGTATTGATTCTGATTTAGCAGTGAACTCCTACATCTTGTGTAATCATTTTGCTTTCTGAACAATTCCCCCAGAAGATTCATAAATCATTGGCCAATGCCTCTTCTACAATTGTTCCCCCTAAACTTTGCTATGGAAATTTAGAAGGTTTCTAACCATGTCTCAGATTACCAGTAAAGTTTTTGTGGTGTGCTCCCAAATATGTAAAGACATCTGATTAATTCTCCAACCAGTTTGGGTGTGGACCCCACTTTATTCATAAAAGGCCAAATCAACATAAAGCACAGGCTGACCATTTGCTGTGCCTTTTGAGTGCACTTTTGTGAGACGAGCTACAGCTTGGTGTTTGCCAGCACCAGTGATTTAGTTATTTAGAATATACTGGTCCTATTCATAGTTTTGTCCAGTTGCCCCTGCAGAAATACAAAACAAAAGAGAACACCCAGAAAAAGGAGAAAAGGATCTCAGGATAAATAAAAACATGTCCTGCCCTGTTTTGCAATGGTTTTTAATGTTGTGCATTATTATTTTGCGATAGTGTCAAATTATTGTTGTGATTCAATTGGTTATTGAAGGAGTTTATTTATATTCTTGGTTATCATTTTTCCAGTCATGACCGTTGACACTGATCGACAGAACAATACTCTTTTTTTTCTTATACTCTGCTTCTTCAACTTCTAGTCCTTCAGCCTCAGTGCATAATTCTTACTTTATTATTGCCTCTGACTAAAATCGTTCCTATAACCAAGCATTGCAATGATACACAACCTCCTTCTGGAATCATTCTAACATTTGTCATCTTGCGGTGATCAACATTCCTCACCACCAAAATGTCTGTTGGGCTTCCCCAGATTCATATGCACATAGCCATTTCCATTGCATCACCAGTTTCCATAACCCTTGCTCCCTCAGCATTCCTGGTTCTGATGCTAAAACTCCCATGGATTCCCTCGTTATTATCAGCACTGGCTCCAACATGCCTAGTCCATTCATCACTCATTACAATCACCTCTTCTTGAGTCACCTTAGACATCACCTCCATCACCTTGTCAAAAACTCATCTTTCTTTTCCTCACATCTACAAACCTGTGGGGCATCTTCCAAGACTATGTACATCAGTGGTTTACCAACAATAATTGTAACAACTACAGTTTGCTCGCTCAAAATTTCCACCTCCACCACTTTGTTGGCCCATTTTTCTAACAGAATACCATAAAAAAAACTTGTACCTTCTGTTATTTCCACTAAGCACACTCACACCTTTTTTGCCCGTCATACTCCCAAGTTCCAAGTTTCTTCCCTTATGCTGTCTTCTTCACACCTCTTACTTAAAGCCTCTCCTTCATCTCCCTAGCCAAAAACAACCCTCCCTATAGTTCATTAGGTTTACAACATTCATAAATTGAGTTAGCCTGCCTATATGTCAGTTGGGATCCCTAACTTTCTTCTTGATGTAGGCAGGTGCAGGTACTTATGCTTTGCAATTCTCATCTTTGAACATCATCACGGGAATATTGGAGCTGACATCGTTAAAACCTAAGACCCTTCCTGCCTACAAAGCTCCTTTGTTTTCCTCTTATGTCCTACAAGAGCAGCAGTAACCTTATTCTAACCCCAGGTCACGGGGAATTGAAGATCCTTTGTGTTGCTTTATTTGTTTAATTAAATTCTCTTTATCACTTACAAAAACTTTGATGAAGATCAGATCACAATTCAGGAAATTGTTTATTTACAGCTACTGTATATAGTACTGTGCGTTTGTCCATACTTGTATTTTTTCAGATATATTAAATTATATGTAAATTAATTAAAATCAATTCTGAGCTAATTTGTTGCAACATAATGGAAAAATGAGATTTAAGAACACCCTGAAATTCCCTGGTGTCACAACCTCACAAAAACGATAGAAAAGCTTTGTATATCACTCATTAAAATGTTATTTGATTTTGATTCTATTCATCTTCCTCTATAGACTTGAAATGGAATATTCCTGAAACAAAGATTCATATGTATTTTAATTATTCAGGAACAGCCCTCAAAACGTTATGCACAGTGGGCAAGGCCCAGACAGGAAAGGTGTTATCTGTCTTTAAATTGTGTATGCTGTGTGGCTCATGGAAGGGTTTTTGGGTGACCCCATCCTAAACATCGATTCTGTTATTCCCACACCCAGATCCTTTGTTAGATGTCCCCAACTCTTGCTCTCTAATCCATCCACTCATCTGTTCGAATGTTATATTTCAACCAGGGTTCCTCTCCTGCCTGGGGTGCAAATCCTTGTTTCATATCCATCCATCCATTTTCTAACCCGCTGAATCCGAATACTGGCTCTGCTGGAGCCAATCCCAGCCAACACAGGGCACAAGGTAGGAACCAATCCTGGGCAGGGTACCAACCCACCACAGGACACACACAAACACACCAAGCACACACTAGGGCCAATTTAGAATCGCCAATCCACCTAACCTGCACGTCTTTGGATTGTGTTTCATATCCATTTTGTTTATTTGTTAAACACTTATTTATGGTAATGTTACTTTTCTTTATTATTTTTTTTATTTTTATTATTTTATTTTTTATTATATTTGAAGAAAATAATATTCCATACAATCAAGTTGAACGTATACAACAAACAAAGTAGCATTCTATACAATCAAGTCAAACTTATACTACAAATGACTAAAAAAAAAAGATAAAAACAAAAAATATATATATCAGAAAGTGAAAAAAAGAAATCAGGATCAAAAAGGGGCAAAACCTAACAAAACAGAATTTGACCCAAGAGAAAGAGAGGAGAACCAACAGCATGGGCTGCAATTTTTAGAAATAAACAATAAAGAAGGCAAAATGTCCCTTTCCACTGATATAAATGCCAATTCTAAAAATGTATTGATTAAATAATGCCATATTTAAAAAAATATATCAACAGCTCCTCTAAGTGAGAATTGGACTTTTTGCAGTTTCAACCCCAATGTGCTGCAGGTTTTTGTTCCAACCAAACTTCTGTTTTTAATTGGACTCCAAGCCAAAATAAGTGAGCTGTTATTTCCCAGTCTCTGTGTTTTGGGGTCAATGAATAAATTACAAATAAGTATGTTAAGAAAGTGTGCTCATACATTTTAATAAAAATTAAGCAGTTATATGTGGCTAATGTATGTTTTATTTTTACTTTTTATTTATGTTCATCCTGATTTCCATTCTGCCTTTGCATTATTGACTAATTAGTGGGTCTGACACTGAAGTGGTTGCTGCCTTTCATCATTTAGTATTGTTTGCCTGAGTGTCTGTTTACTTGTTTTTAATTGTCACTATTAGGATACAATGAAAGGAGCAGACTACCCAGAATAAGGGCCAAATAATAGAAAAACAATTAAAAAAGAGTCAACCATCTAAACTATAACAAAAAGCAGACATATTTCTAAATGTCTTATAATATGAAAATCATCCTGCTGTACTTTTATGAAGGAAGTAGGGTGAAATGACACCTTTTATCGTCTAACTAAATAGATTACAAATGCAAGCTTTCGATCCAGCTAAGGCCCCTTCATCAGGCAAGGTGTAATGAAGGGGCCTTAGCTGGATCGAAAGCTTGCATTTGTAATCTATTTAGTTAGCCGATAAAAGGTGTCATTTCACCCTAGTTTCTTCTGTATCAATCTATGGCTAACATGGTACAACACTCTAGTACTTTTCTGAATGTTATTGTTATCAATAATTATCACTTATTGCGAATCTGGCTGGATCATAAACCTGCATCTAGATAGGGTCCGCAGGACTTCATTTGGAAACCACTGGTAGTTACCCACTGCCTTATAAAAGGGGGCTTGGGATTCTTCCAGTTTAGCAAGATGAGTTGTTACTTTTGCTTATTACCTGCATTGTGTACTATGTCTTGGTTATCTGCCATGTGAGTGGTCCCCCAAAAGGCAGGGCCACCTGCCAGTCACCACCAGAAACTGCCACCTGCCATATAAATCTTGAGGGTCTCCCACAGTTCCAGGTGGTTCATTGTGGACTCTCTCTGGAGTGGGTAAGTTGTTGTGTTTTTTTTTATAATTTTCTGGATATATGAAGCATTGCTCTGTTTTTGACTTTCACGATTGGATTGTGTATTGCGACTTTGCTTTTGGATTTGCCTTTATAGGCATTGTATGCTCTTTGGAGCATTACGGCTTTGTTCTGAGCAGTTTTGTTAAAAGAAAATATTTTTAGGAAGATTCTTCTAGGCCTTTGTTTTGTCTAGCCAGGAATTTTTGACAGTGTCCCAACTATGGAAGCAAAGCACTTTGGAACTCCAAGTTTACAATACTGAAAAGGAAAAACAGGTTACAGCTGCAATGCACTTGCACCTCGGTCGACAGTCGAACTTGACCAAAACCTGTCTGCTACTGTGCTTTACTTTCCCCATTGGGCGTCTCCTGTGATTCTCTAAATTTCAGGTTTGAAGACAGAGTATGATATGGCAAACAGCTGAGCAGGTATACTGTAGCTACTTTATTCAGTTATCATAGCGTTAATGTCCTTAATAAAGTAAAGCAAATGGATTTGACAAATCAGCTTACAACCTGAACGTTTCAGCAGCTCCTACAGACAATGTTGGCTGACAAACCCAATATGTGTTGAAGAAGAAATGTTTTTCATTAACAAAGGTTGACTTTAAGCCAAACTGTTGATTTTCGGTACAAAGATCATACTCTGGAAGTCAATCAGCACCATTATCTTCCCAGGACAGAGTGATACAATAAAAGAATAAAAAGTGTCCTTAACTAGCACTTATATAATGACTAACCTGAGTGCCACAGGATGACCAAGAAATAAAAACACTTGTGCTTTTAAGTACTCTTATCACTTCAGCCTGCTTCAGG
Organism: Polypterus senegalus; assembly: GCF_016835505.1. Classification (NCBI taxonomy): domain Eukaryota; kingdom Metazoa; phylum Chordata; class Cladistia; order Polypteriformes; family Polypteridae; genus Polypterus; species Polypterus senegalus. The sequence continues at coordinate 117,298,595 of NC_053167.1, forward strand.
TAACTGCATTGAGCTCCCTTGGTACTTTGGCATAAAAAAAGAACCTTCAAATCATTCAGAGCTTCAACTAATCATTTAAAAAAGAGAAAATCCTTGACAGCATCAGCATTCAGTTTTTTAAAGTTACATTGCTAAAGCTGAGATGTCTGATGATGTGGGTTTGCCAAGTGACTGTGTGCTCCCTCTGCTTCTCTGCCTTAGCTGCTTCTCCCTGTTGCTTGCTTGAAGCTCTGACTTTTTAAAGCTTGTCAGGGCCAAGGTAAACCCACATCTTTGTGTCCAATGTCATTTTGGCAGACCATATTAGAACATGCTTACAAATTAAATGTATCCAGTGCTTCGAGAGTCACACCTTTTACGCACGTTGAAAGCCAAAAAATTGACCATAAGAACATGTGCTTTCTTACATCATAATTTTACCAAGTGTGACCCCTAGGGGCCGCCACCAAGCCCCTAACCTCGGACATAGCTCCACTGACACAATTCCCCATTGTTCAAAACAAGTTTTTACTAAACAGTATACCTTTAACACCCCACTTTTCACACTATACAATCCATTGTTCTCCTTCTTTCTTCCACTCCTCCCAGGTCAGTGCTGTTCATTAACCTGCATGTGAGAGGCCATCTCCCATTGTCCCATATACATGGTCTCCTGACCGGGAAAGAGCCCATTACTTATCCCAGTCGGCTTGCTCCATCCATTTTGTCTTTTGGCACCCCAGCTGGGTGTTTGATTTCCGCCCATTGCTGCTTGAATTCCAGTGCTGTGGTTCTTCCCTTCTGTACAATTCATTACGTTGGCATCCCGGCTAGGTAAGGGAAGGAGGTCCATCTCGGCTGGGACACCAGTCCATCTGTTACACATAGGTTTGGATCTTGATAGCTCACTAATCCATCTGACTCGGCTATCTTCTCTGCCTTTGGTATGTTCCTCCTCAGCATTCTGCAGAAAGCTTCTTCTTTGTAAGCTTTTGCCTTTTCTCTACTAACATTTAGACTAAACATTACAGCAGAAAGTTTCTTCTTTGCAACTTTGTCTTCTCTTCTTTCTGTCTGCTTATTGCAGGGCTCCTTCATTGCTAACACATCTAATTTCTTTGTGGTTTAGACATGCTGACACCATAAATACTGAAGTTCTAAATTAGACAAGAACTGAAAGAGATGAACCTACTTTTTAACATAATTCTTTATGATTCTTACCTTTTTGTTATCTTAAAATGCTTTTTAACATCCTCAAGCTAAATAGAGATTCGATTAGATTAAATTGGATTGGATTTGATTAGGTTAACATTATTAATCCCATGGGGAAATTCACATGCATACGCAGCAGAAACATAAAAAAAGGATTCCGACGTGCAGTATGAATAATACAGTGAATCAACTAATTGATCAATTGGGAATAAATCTCTCTACAGTATTATAAAAAAAAAAATCTTGGGACAAGACAAGACTTTTTTCCTGCGATGAGATGTGATCTTTTGAAGATAGAGAGTTCTTTAGAAAATAGAAAGAAAGACACTTTCATGTCCTGCGAGACGGTCAATTTATGCCACACTTGCTCAAAAAAATGATTGCATTAGAGCAAACAAACGGAAAATATTACTCAGTGAAATAACGGAACAGCAAAAAGAAATCAAATAGTGTGTGAGGATGTTTGGGGGAGAAGAGAGACAAGACAGTGAGACAAAAGGACAGCTGCTCTACAGGCTTTTAAATGTTCGAAGCGCCGCATAAAATGCAGATCACGTGGCATTGCAGCAGCAGCTGATTGAGCAAAGAGGAGGTAAAAAAAAAACTGTATTTGTTTCCAATTGTACCACCGTTTAAGAGGGGGTTTCAGAGGAGCGACTGTATCTCCTTGGGGTGCGCTCAGCCCCCTTTTCACAGCAGTGCGTAGCGCTGGCGAGGGAGGAGGGGTTCGCGAGCGAAGCGAGCAGGGGGCAAAGTTCCCTAGTAAATAAATAAATAAAACAAGTGCATTGGATAGAAGCATTGAATTGTCTGATACCAGTGGGCAGAAAAGACCCCAGATGTGCTTTTTAGCACACCGTAGTGGAAGGAGCCTGTTGCTAAAAGTGCCTCAAACAAGCACCTCCTGTAAGGTATGAATGGGATTTTTCATGATGGCATCCACAACAACTCCCATTGTGTCCAGGGTTCACCCTGTGATGTTGCAGGCTTTCCTGAGAAGTTTGTTCAGGTGTTGTGCTTCTTTTGTGTTTAGGTTGCTTCCCCAGGAGACTGCAACACAGACCACCACACTGGCTACTATGGACTGGAAGAACGTTTCCAGCAGCTTGCTCCTCAGATCAAAAGACTGGAGTCTCCTTAGCAAGTCCAGTCTGCTCTGGTCATTCCAGTTTAGTGCCACTGTGTTGTCAGACCAGTCCAGGTTGTCCCAACACTAAGGTAAAGAACACTTAGTTAAAGGAAGCTAAGCAAGAAATCTAAAACACACATAAATGGAAGAACAAACCTCATTGCCCCCCACCAAATTAGTTAAGCAATCTGAAGTTGTGCACAACCTGTCAAAAGGTTCGGGTGGGCGACTGATTAGGCATGGCTGACTTTGTCATTGCTGCTCTCTTTCTGTCTTATTTATTTTTATCCTAATTGCCTCCCAGTGCTTAGATGTGACTGACAGGTAATGCCTGAGAGAGACTTTCAAGTTTTGCTTTTTCCAACCTGTTATCAGTATTTAGCGTTTGTACAGATTGAATGACACCACTGTGTATTAAATCATTCAAAGATTATATAATGTATTGCCATTCTAAAATTATTTTTCTGCAATATTTATTGTAATTAGTTTTACATTTTTTTTTTATATCAAATTTCCCGAGTTCACATCTACTAATGCTGAATCAATATAATCTTTGCCTAGAGGTCCATCTCTCATTTACACAGTCGTTTATAACATTTGGAGAATTCTGTCACTGTTTGTTACTTTGTGGACACAAAGAAGCTTTGATTCTCTTTTTAGACATCTTTAAGGCAGATGTGACAGCTTTACTCGGTGAACAATTGTTTTTGAATTATAGCCTTCCCATTTCCTAGGGCTGGTAGAGGAAAAAACTAATCAGACCTCCAAATCAGTGCACCGTGAGTCATTAGCTATCTCCCCTTACAGCTGCAGAGGAGTGGGTTCAAATCTTGAACCAGTGTCTTTGTTGATGTGTTAGTCTTCCTCTGGCTACTTCTGTTTTCCTTTCCCCTCTCCAGGATTGTGTGAGACACTTTCATTTGTGACTGTAAGTAAACCCAAGTATGACAGAATGCACGTGTAGGAGGGCGCTGTGCCGTGGACAGGTGCCTTGTGCCTTACACCTGGTTTTGCCAGGATATTCACCCCTATAACCCTCAACTGGATAAGGTTACAGAATCTACATACAGTGGATTCAGAAAGCATTCAGATCGCTTCACTTTCTGCACACTTTATTATGCTGTAGCTTTAATTTTAAATGGATACTTCTGCCATTTTTGCTCATCAATCTACACTCAATAACCCATAAATAGAAAGTGAAAATAGGTTTTCAGGAAGGTTTTCAAATGTATTACAAATCAAAAACTGACATTTCTTATTCATAATATAAGTATTCAGACCCTTTGCTGTGGCACTTGTGCTCAGGTGCATCCTTTATCATCCTTGAGATGTGCCATGCTCTTGATTGCAGTCCACCATTGCCAAATTGAATTAATTGGACATCATTTAGAAAAGCACACACCTGTGTATAAAAGGTCCCATAGTTCACACTGCATGTCTGGATAAAAACCAAGCCTGGATGTCCTTAGAACTTCTCTGTAGTTTTCCACAATCAAATTGTGATGAGGCAGATAGATAAGGGTAAGGGCAGAAAACCATTTCTAAAGCATTGATTGTTCCCAGGAGCACAGTGTCCACAATAATTGTGAAATACAAGAAGCTTGGAACTATCAAGTGTAGTATAGCTTGGACATTAGAAGTCAGTCATTGTCCAACTGGCTATATCCTAATTACAGGGTCACGGGGGACTGCTGGAGCCAATCCCAGCCAGCACAGGGCACAAGGAAGGAACAAACCCCGGGCAGGGCACACACCCACACACCAAGCACACACTAGGGACCATTTAGGATCACCAATGCACCTAACCTGCATGTCTTTGGACTGTGGGAGGAAACCGGAGTACCCGGAACAAACCCGCGCAGACATGGGGAGAACATGCAAACTCTGCGCAGGAAGGACCCGGGAAGCGAACCCAGGTCTCCTTACTGTGAGGCAGCAGCACTCCCGCTGCGCCACTATGCCGCCTGACATAAAAGCAACACTATCACTCCAAAAAGGATCCAAGATGAGTGAAGATCATGTCAATTATCAGGATGAGTGATGGCTACTACTCCTTAAAACAAACAGTATTCAAGCTATTTCAGTCTCATGTCATTTAAAAACTTATTTTTGACAAACTTCATTTTTCTGGAGATAAATTTAATCATAATTTAACTATAGCAAGCCAAATTAACAATTAGGACCATCTCAAAATGCATTTTAGGATATCTGCAAATGTATTTAAGATATCTTAAAATAAATAACAGATATCTTGAAATAGATATCACAATTGCATTTCCAGAGACCTTTTCATTTGGATGTATCTGAAATACAGCTTAAGATGTTTTAAAATAAGCTCCTGCTCATTTCAAAATATCTCAAATACATTCCAAGATTTCTTAAAATGAGTCTGTAAGCATTCTGAGATCTGAGTATCTGAAATGCAACTCAATGTTTCTCAATAAGATTTCATTTGACTGTGTTCTCAATGGGTCTTCCAGTCTATTTTAATATACCTTGAAATGAACATTAATATATTATAAACATTGTGATGAGATACAGCCCTTCAGCCCAACAAATTAATTCATTTTATTGACCTAAATTGTCCAAAATAACATCAAGTCAAGATTTGGTGGGCCCTAAAGTCCTTTTCTCCACCACACTACTCTGCAATTTACTCCATGTTTCTGTCTCCGATTCTTTTTGTGTGCAGAAAATTATTTTGATATGCCTTGAAATACATTTTAGTTTTGTGAAAATGGACAGGAAACTATTTTAAGATGTAATCATAAGATTTAATTCAGGTATCTCAAAATGAATTTCAGATATCTTCATATTGACTTAGGTTTGAATTGCCTTAAATACATTTAAGATATCTCAGATTTGTTTTATGGTATCTTAAAATAAAGTGTCTACTCTATGACAAATATCTTAAAATGTATTTCAAGATATTGTGATTTTCATCTCAAGGTATTTTAAATAATTTATATGATGTCTTAAAAAACTCATGTACTTGAATATGCTTTTCTGATATCTACAATGCAATTTCAAGGTGTCACAATATTAGCTTCTTCTCTATTTTTAGATATCTCCAATCCATTTCAAGATATCTTAAAATGCATAGGAAGCCCCATTAAAAATAACATTAACAAGATTTATTTCTATTCCAGCACATTTTCATACAAGCAATGTGGCTTTAGAAATTGCTTTACAAGACGTCAAAGAGAAAGTTACAAGAAAAGAACAACAAATAAGATTAGGCAATTATATTAAAGAATAAGTAACAAAAAGACAGGTAAGTATCAAGTAGAAGAGTAGCGTCCTTATATACGGTGTCATGATGTAAGTCTCTAAAGATGAGTCTGGTGATAAGCTCAGATGGCTGGAAAGACAGAAAAATAAGAACTTTCATAGGAAGTGAATTTGTGATATCTCTGTTTACATTTCATGTATTATAAAATGCATAAAAGTTCAGTTTGATAAAACTGAAAACGCATTTAAGGTTTGTGTAAAAGAACATACATTATGATACATAGAAACAAACAAGTTTTGGATATCTTAAAATGGGAACTGCATTTAGATCTTTAGATATCTCTAAATGTAAATCCAGCATTGACATATCCCAATACTTATTGAACTTGTTTCAGTTAAGATATTTGTATGTAATTTAAAGTTTATGGCTGGCTGAATGTGGAATTAAAAGAAATACAAAACTGTTTTTCAAAGTAGTGTATCAAAGGCATTAGAAGATGACAAAATATCATCATTTAAAGAATAATTGTGATTTTTTTTATTTGAAATGTCTGTTGTTTTAGATAACTACTTATTACATCATTCATTGATGTGCCATAAACAAGCATTTCTACTGATTACTTTTCAAGTACTGTGTCTAAAGGGATCTTTGGTTACTAATTAGGAAAAAAACAATGCAATTAGCAATGAAATGTCTTTACTGTCAAAAGTCTCTTACTAATGCATGTGGTAAAGAAAGTCTACTTGGAATTGCAGGAGACAGTCGGGCCTGCATAGCATGTAATATGATTAATACTGTATGTACCTCAATATAGTTTTATTCAATGATTGGTGCAAATAAAACTAAATTTTGATAAAAAGTATTTTAGGGAAACAGACTTTTTTAGACTCATTATTATGAAAAAAAAATTATAGACATTTCTTTTAACCAATTTGATCTTTTAAAATGTAAGATGTTAATAGCCTGGGTAAAAAAGTATTGGATTGTTGGGTGATTTAACTAGACAGCCATTTCACTTGGAATGATAATTGGTGTTTTATGTAAAGAAGCTATTTATTTATGCACAGAACATAAAACATGTCATTGTCAAATTTTATTAAATTATTGGGTGTAAGATTTGCTAGCATAGGCCGTCTTTTTTGTGGAAGAATTTTAAGGGTACAACTGGGATAGGAAGGTTCACAGATCACACAACTGCTTCTTATCTTCTTTCTGTAGACCAGAAGTCTCAGACCCACAAGAAGAACATTGGCCACGCCTCCAGCTCCACCCCTTCCACCCCCACACTAGAAAAGAACGCTCCAAATGAAAATAGACTTCATTCTGAAGATCCAAAGTTAAGAGAATGGAACCTTGACATGACTGCTTCAGTTTTTCTGCCCAAAAAACACAACCAAAACAAAGCCACGCTAAGCATACACCATTTACTATTGATGTATTTACCTATTTTATTGTTGTTTCATTTCTACATATTTTTTGTTAGGTTTAGAATTATGGGTAACACGTTAGGAACTGCAAAAATGCAGCTTTAATACATTTACTTCTTTGAGTCTTCATAACACTTACAAAACTTTTGTAAAGTGTTTATTCTTCTCTGCAATGAGACCTACTAACAGAACTTCACTTTGGAGTGGTCTGAGGTGGCTTAACTGAGACACACTTTAGTTGATATTACAAATTTAGTGTACCATCTGCAAATCCTTCAAATTAACAAGTCATTTTACCATCATTTCGATATGCCACACTACATAGACATGAATAACCGATCTACTGATCTTCTTATATAATACGCTACCGTGGCTGTTTGTTTGTCTGTCCAGGATTTCAAATCGCCTGTAGCTCGCAAACCCTTTCACCTATTGACTTGAAATTTTGTACACATATACTACGTGACATCTACTATCTACTTTCAGGGTGATGATTTTTTATTTTTATTTTATTTTATTGTAGAATCAACTCTCTGCAGCGCACAGCATGGCGGCAGTGTGGCGCATGCGTATGGGCGTCGTTCTCATTCCCTACCACCTTCGCTAATCATTCTTGAGGCAGATTGAAGACTTAAGTGAAAAATTAAAGAAAAAGTACTAAGTAATTGCAACACAAAAACTAACTTAATCAGCTTTAACGCGAAAAGATGCAGACAAAAGAAGAGAAGCAGCGGGCCGCTAGGGTGGACAAAAGAAGAGCTGCCCAGTAAGCAGCAAGCACATCAACCTCTGAGCAAATGAATGCTAAACGTACAGAGAAAGAGGATGAAATCTAGGAATGATCAAGTCAAGTGTTTTCACTCCATGTTATCGTGCAGTACGCCGTTACTGGTGTTTTATAAGTGTCATGAAGTCCAAAAGAATCCTTTGTTAAGGTCTTGTTACAGAAGAGTAAATGAGTAATTGATGCATTTTTGAAGTACCTAAACTAAAGTGTTACCAAATTTTGTACTGTTAAGTTAAATTTAGCCATGCCCCCTGTTCTGTGTGGGTGGAGCCCCAGGAGGCGGGGCCACTTTGACATCATTATGTCTGAGCCCTACTTCTGGCGATTTAGGTCAAAGCCAAAGGAGAGCTCAAACATGGCACATTAAAATCTGTTGGAGTTATACTGATTGCTGTGTTTCCTATTTAATTAATTAATTTATTTATTTTGCTCTGTTTACCGGATTCTATTTCTGGATTTGCATGTTGGGACTTGTTTGCCTTTGGGTTGCCTTTTGACAACTCACTGGTGCTTCTTTTTTCCTCTAGTGAGCTTTTTTCTGTAGTTTTTAAATTTTTTGAAAATAAACCCATTCTTTTATAAAAAAAATTCTTTGTTGCCGTTTCTGCACAAGGCAAGGTTTTTGGTCATTCTCCTTTTGTGGTGCTTTGGAGATATTTTTTTTATTGTTAAGGCTAAAATCCCTTTTAGCCCAGAGGGGACTGGGCAGTCTAATGGTCTGGAATCCCTACAGATTTTATTTTTTTCTCCAGCCGTCTGGAGTTTTTTTTTTTCTGTCCACCCTGGCCATTGGACCTTACTTTTATTCTATGTTAATTAATGTTGACTTATTATATTTTCTTACTGTGTCTTTTATTTTTCTATTCTTCATTATGTAAAGCACTTTGAGCTACTTTTTGTATGAAAATGTGCTATATAAATAAATGTTGTTGTTGTTTTGGGCCTGCAAGACCCTGAGCTAGGAAAATGTCCACAAAGGTGAGGACTGTTTTTGGGCAAGCTAAGGAGGCCTGGCCTGGCTAGTGAAGCCTTGTACAGGCTTCACATCCATTTATGTTATGCTTCTGACTACAACAGATGACAACTGGCATCATCACCTGTGGGTATTGGAGGATAAAAAAATGAGGTTACCCATGAACCCATAAGCTCTTTAATATATTTAAATGTTCTTATTTTCATTTTCTTGTTTATGTATTTGGCTTAAATAATGTTTAATTTAAAAAAAAACTGTCACACAGTCAGAGTCCATGAAGTCACTGAAATCTGCTCAGACTTCTTCCCTGCCATTTAATGGAGTATATAATTGATTTGCTCCATCGCCTAAAGGGCGTTATACACCATATCTGTGCCAAACACGAAAGCAATTGCTTGTCAAAGAACTTACAAAATAGTTTTGTAAGAATCCAAATTTAAACTGTGAGAGATGGAGTGTTCTTTTTGGAGGAAAAAAAAAGGTCACCTTGAGTCATTGTTTAGGGAAAGTATTGGCCAATAGCTGCTTTTCTCATTTTTAACAAGGGCTTTTTTGAAACAAGATAATCAGGAATCTTCATACAGTTACAGGAGCCTAATGGAACTGATGTATTTCAATAAAAATGTGAGATGAAAATAAGTGGAAGATTTATTATAGCAACTCCTCATGAAGAGTACACTGTACCTCCTCATGGCTTGGCTACAGTGCAGACAGCAGTGCAGATATTATAAGCAATATTTTTAAAGACGCTTTTTGTGTTTGATAATTCATAAATCCATTTACTAAACCTGTTTTTGCAGTTGCGGAATCGTGGGGAACCAAAGTCTTGGCAGCGTATGGACATAAAGTGTGAACCAGGCCTACACTACATACTCCTGCATGAATGATTTCTATTTGTATTTTTATTTTCCTTAAAACTGATCTACAGTCCTAAATACTACATATACATGAAGTTGTATCTGTAAATGAATTAAAACAATTAAAATTTAATTTTCTTCAAATTTTACAGAGAATCCTTGGGTATTGCTGGTTTGACTTTTTATTGAATGAGCGGTTGCTCACAGAGTCCCAAATGAGGCACATTACCTGCAGTGTGATGGAGCGTCAGTTACGGCACTATGGCCATGCGGCGCGATGCCTTAAGGGTGATCCTGATTGCTGAGGACCCGAGTGGCTGGACCAAGCCCAAGGGGATGCCCATGTAACACCTGGCTGCGGCAGATAGAGGGCCATTTCCGGAGTGTGGGACTGGAGTGCGTGTTGGCCTGGGGGGTTGCCAACCAGGATCCCAAGCTGTTTCGTTGTGTGGTGGGTGCAGCAACATGCTGTACCAGTGCAGGCTCCCATACCTGACATGACCTGTCTTTAGCGCGATCATTTTAAACTAATACAAGAGTTCTTAAGTTTGAGAAAAATATGAGCTTGATGTGTTTTCAGAGGAATTTGTAAGATAATTTATTAGCAGGTATACGGGAATTAGGTTCATTAATTGAGTAATTGAGGGGGCAACACGGTGGTGCAGTGGTAGAACTGCTGCCTTGCTGTAAGGAGACATAGGTTCATATCCTAGGTCCTCCTTGCATGAAGTTTCCATGTGTCTGTGTGGGTTTCCTCCGGTTATCCCTGGTTTCCTCCCACAGTCCAAGGACATGCAGATTAGGAGGATTGGCGATACTAAGTTGGCCATAGTTTGGGTGTGTGTGTTCACCCTGTGATGGACTGGTACTCTGTCTAGAGTTTGTTCCTGCCTTGAGCCCTATGCCAGCTGGTATAAACTCTTGCACTCCCCTCGACCCTATTCAGGACTAAGCGGGTTAGAAAATGACTGACTAATTAATTACCCATCTTTTTTTTTTTTACTGAAAATAAAGGAAATGATTACTGCTTTTGCCAATTATCATCTGTGATAATGTGCATTAATTTTTAGCTTTTTGTTTTTCTGACCTCCCTCTGTGTCTTTCTACAGCTTTTCTGCTTTCATTGAGGATTTAGTAATGTAGAGGTTACTTCTTCACCATTTTGAATATTATTAGAATACCATTAAGGAGACTGTTTTGTATACAGCTGTCATGATTTTTATTTTCCCATAATTCATTTGGAGTGCACGACGTGTGACGTAATCAGTGCAGTTCTTAATTGGTTTGCCAGACTCATGTTCTATCATCTGAGGCTTGCGGATATTTCAAAACAAAACCTGCTTTGTACAGTGAGCTTGTTATTCAAAGTTTCTGGTATTAGATTGGTTGTTTTGATTTTGAATTCTAATTAACAAAGAAACGTCTTTAGGACTGATTTCCCAGTTGAGACTTTTGGTTCGGTTTTTGTTTATATCCTAGTTGGTACAATTCAGTCAAAGAAATAAGTTTAATGACAGCATTAATTAATAAATTATTAATGAAACCTGAGCAAACTGCAGGTTTTGATATTGTTATGTCCAACTTCATTTGTCCCCTTTATGCATAGGCAACAACACCCATTGATACCTTGTTTGTCTAAGCAGACATATCAAATATTGAGTTGAAAATTTATCGCAATTTACTAATTTGTTTAAGGTTTACATCTTTGCTGTTATCTCTGTAAAACTCCAAATGAAGAAAATAAAAACTGGCAACTGACAATTACCTTATTTTTACAAGCATGATGGCACTAGTTGGAGAATATTGTTTTTTTTTTTACAATTAATGATTTATATTTGAAAGTGGCCAAAAGCATTGACCAAAATACAAGTTCAATGTGGTTCTGCTCAATCTTTACAATGCACTGGTGAGGCCGCATCTGGAGTACTGTGTGAAGTTTTGGTCTTCAGGCTACAAAAAGGACATATCAGTACTAGAAAAGGTCCAGAGAAGAGCGACTAGGCTGATTCCAGGGCTACAGGAGTTGAATTATGAAGAAAGATTAAAAGAGCTGAGCCTTTACAAGGCAAAAGAAGATTAAGAGGAGATATGATTGAGGTGTTTAAAATTTTGAAGGGAATTAGTACAGTGGATCGAGACGGTGGCTTTAAAATGAGTTCATCAAGAACACAGGGACACAGTTAGAAACTTGTTAAGGATGAATTTTGCACAAATATCAGGAAGTTTTTCTTTACACAGAAGACCATAGACACTTGGAATAAGCGACAAAGTAGTGCGGTAGACAGTTAGACTTTAGAGACTTTCAAAACTCAACTTGATGTTATGTTAGAAGAATTAAGTGGGTAGGACTGGCGAGGTTTGTTGCACTGAATGGTATGTTCTCGTCTAGATTGTTCTAATGTTTTAACCTACAATTGGCTCCCCATTTTACATTTTTGTCATGGGCTTTTTTAAAGGCTCTGTGAGTGCCAAGGCAACTACACTTTTAAATCAATTCATCGAGTCAATTAAATGAATGAATTGTGGCAGATGCCTTTTTTAATTTTAACTGATCCACCTCTGGGTAATACTTAACAAAATCTCAAGATTGTATCTCAGATTGCATATACATCTACGCTAGAAATACACACACTTATTTATTTTCTAAAACTACTCATCCCTATTTGTTATTTTGGATGAACTGATATTTCTAGTAGTCTACAGCATGAAGATGATTACATGTGTGGCTTGTTGCTTCTTAGACACCTTGCAGAATAATTTTGCAGTAACCTGAAATTATATTGTGAGGGCTGGAATGTTTTTATGTCCATGATTATATGATTAATTATGCATATAATTTTTGTACCCTTGTTCTGAAATAATCATCTTATCAAATTTTAGTTTATTTTTATTTTTTTAGTTTATATGTTTATATGTTATTTGTTATGTTTGCCCAAATCTGCTCACTGCATCTCATTACAAACAAATTGCCTGCTGCCACTGACATTAGATGTATTTTTACAGGTAAGATCTTTTGATTTCATGAAATCCCTGCAGATGTTGTGTCTATTCATTTCCCTCAACATGTTTATTTTGGGATAGTTTCTTCTCCGGGTTTGTGTATAAGTACAATGAAATTCCTACTTACATGTCTCCTCAGAACAGTTAAAAATAATACAATACCAAGAAAAGAGATTCACACACTTAACATGGCACACACCATAGCATGTATACAAATATACAAAATATACATCTGTCCATCAATCTACAACCAAAATCCCATAATGACAAAGTGAAAACATGTTTTCAGAAAAGTTTGCAAATTTATTCAAAATTAAAAACCTCTTAAAATCCACCACCAGTTCCTTGGTCCTTTCCTTTCAGGTGTAAGTGGTTTGAGACGCACCATTTAACAAAGTCTTTGATTAGCTTCCTGTATTCCTCCTCCTGCCCACTCCTGATGCAGCCCACAATAGCAGTGTCATCAGCAAACTTTTGTACGTGGCAGGGCTCCGAATCGTATTGGAAGTCTGATGTATGTAGGCTGAACAGGACAAGAGAAAGTACAGTCCCCTGCGGCGCACCTGTACTGCTGACCACAATTTCAGACCTGCAGTTCCTGAGACACACCTACTGAGGTGTGTCTGTAAGATAGTCCACAATCCATTCCACCAGGTATGAATCTACTCTCATCTCTGTCAGCTTGTCACTAAGGAGCAGAGGTTGGATGGTGTTGAAGGCGCTTGAGAAGTCCAAAAACATAATTCTTACAGCACCACTGCCTCTGTCCAAGTGGAAGAGGGATCGGTGTAGCATATAGATGATGGTATCCTCCGTACCTACCTTCTCCTGGTATGTGAACTGCAGAGGGTCGAGGGCATGGCGGACCTGTGGCCACAGGTGGTGAAGCAGCAGCCACTCCATGGTCTTCATCACATGTGACGTCAGGGCGACAGGCCAGAAGTCGTTCAGCTCACCAGGACGTGATACTTTTGGGACTGGGGTGATGCAAGATGTTTTCCAAAGCCTTGGGACTCTCCCCTGTTCCAAGCTCAGGTTGATGATGCGCTGTAGAAGACTCCCCAGTTCCAACACACAGGCCTTCAGCAGTCATGGCAATACTCTATCTGGACCCACTGCTTTGCTGGCACAAAGTCTCCTCAGCTCTCTGCTTACCTGGGATGCTGTAATTGTGGGTGGGGCGAAACTCCCAGTTATGCTGATATCAGCAGAAGGATGGGTGGAGGATGCAGTACTCTGAGGTGGGAGTGGGTTAGGGTGGTCAAACTTGTTAAAGAAGTTGTTCATCAGGTTTGCTCTCTCGACGTCTCTCTTGATGGAGGAACCCTGCTTTGAGCTGCAGCCAGTGATGGTCTTCATCCTATCCACACTTCCTTCATGCTGTTATTCTGCAACTTTTGCTCCAGTTTTCTCCAGTACTGCTCCTTCACTGCTTTGAGTTGGACTCGGAGTTCCTTCTGCACGCGCTTGAGCTCATGCTGATCACCGCCTTTAAAAGCCCTTTTCTTCTGGTTCAAATGGCCTTTGATGTCACTTGTAATCCATGGCTTGTTGTTAGCATAGCAGCGTACTGTTCTTACTGGAACTAAAATGTCCATACAGAAGTTGATGTAGTCAGTAGTGCAGTCAACAACCTCCTCAACGTTCACACTATGTGACCCCCGCAGGATATCACAGTCCGTAGTCATTCACAGAAAATCTGACCTTTTTTCAGTAACTTGTAGAAACCCCTTTGGCAGCAATTACAGAGTTGAGTCTTCTTGGGTAAGTCTGTACAAACTTTGTATGATTTCCTTGCATCTAGACTACTGCTTAGTTACTTAGTAATGAACCCCATACTCTGTCTCTTCAATGCTATCCCATAGATAGATAGATATAACTTTTTAGTATTTTCTTTAGTATTTATTATGCTTTCCTCTACCTTATTCTATGAGAAACTTTCTTAAAGTATCCAAACCATATGAATAATCCCTCACTGAACTCTAGTTTTCTATCACACAACATCAGCTCCTTGCAATGCTGTACTTGATAAGTGGGTTAGAAAATGGATGGATTTTAAAACCTTTGCAGAACGCAATGTGTACTGGCTGCTGAATGTGCTTGACTTCATTTCTAACCTATCGAGAAGCACTTGTATTCTATAATACTTACAGCATTGTGTTCTTGAGCATTGTATTTTATAACACTTACAGTTCATATACCCTTTTTCAGCTGTCACTACAGCAGACTCACTGGCGCTCTGTCAGGACCGATTCGTGCCTTACACCCAGGCAGTGATGTAAGCTCTGGCTCCAGCTAAACATGTCTGTAAATTGGATTAAGTAGTTATTTGGATGGGTAAACTGTAGCAGACTTGTTGAACTCTATCTGATCCCTTATTCATATATTTTCCTCCATATGGATTAATGCAGTCTTCATATTCCTACAATAGCCGTCTCTTCAACTCTTTTATTGTTGCCTCTGCTACAGCTTGCGGTGCGCCTGGCCATTTCTCCAATTCTTTATTTTTAATCTATCTAGCTCAGATCAGCCATTCTTGTTATAAAGTACCCCTTAGTATCATTGTGTTTTATCCTCTCTATACCTGTACTTTTTCACCTGCCATTTTTCTATTTTTATGAGTCATTTCTTATATTTATGTATACATTAGATCTATTTTATCTTGTTTCTGTAATTTTCCAAGATTAAAGGATTGTTTCCCCAATGTCTCTGAAATGTCTTCTGTGTTGTTCTTCTCAATTTATTTTGCAGCAGTGAGACTTTCTACAAAATTTGATCTAATTATATCCCACATCTTTTCCATTTTGTAGACTTTTTTCTTTATCCTGTTTTCTCTACTCTCATTCCTTTCATATATCTTATATATTTCATTTAATGTTCTCATTGTATGCTTATCGGTTATTCTTACCTTTTTGTCTATATTGTTTTACTTTATGATGTACTTTGTAGACATTTCCTCTGTTCTTTCTTTTCATAGTGAGAATCAAATTAAACAAAGATCCTGCCTTGTGCCCTGTGATGGCTGGGATTGGCTCCAGCAGACCCCTGTGACCCTGTGTTCGGATTCAGCGGGTTGGAAAATGGATGGATGGATATATTTTGACTAACATGGATCAGTTCTTAACGAAACTATCCACAGTAAATTACGATTGGCCTTAATATGTTAGGTAATACACGCTGATGCTCCACAGTACTTTTTATTTTTAACTTATTTTTCACTTCCGTGCTTAGTCATCATTGACCTTTTTGGGAATTGCTTCATGGGCTTTCATTCATTCATCGCATACTCTTGCATTGCTGGTCAGGGAAAGTCATATGCAGTCACACTGCTGTGGTTTTGTGGAAGGTAAATACATAGATATAGATACAGTTCCAGTTTAGGGATGCCTTTCCTAATAATTTTTCACAACACTTGTTTAATTAAATAATGTATGTGTGATTATGTGTAATTGCCAGTATATTCATTAAAACCGACTTCAACATCAACACGTGTGTCTCCATTGGCATCAGATCACCAATTCCCTCTGGTGTCATCTGTCTAAATAGAATAATATACAATACAATACAATACAATAAAATACAATACAATTTATTTTTTGTATAGCCCAAAATCACACAAGAAGTGCCGCAATGGGCTTTAACAGGCCCTGCCTCTTGACAGCCACCCAGTCTTGACTCTCTAAGAAGACAAGGAAAAACTCCCAAAAAAACCTTGTAGGGAAAAAATAGAAGAAAACTTGGGAAAGGCAGTTCAAAGAGAGACCCCTTTCCTGATCGGTTGGGCATGCAGTAGGTGTCAAAAGAAGCGGGTCAATACAATACAATAAACAGAACAAATCCTCAATACAGTATAAAAAATAAAAAATGTACAATTGTGGAGCAGAATTTAAGAGTAGATGATATCACATAATATGATTTGGATTTGTTTAGAGTCCTGGAGACCTCATCCATCAAGCTGCCTCCCCATTTGGCCATTCCACAGCTGGAATAGCACTGGGCCAGCCGATCTGATGAAAAGACCCCTCTACCTGATGATTCCTGCGATCCTCCATCAGAGATGACTTTACCATAGGCAGGCAAAACAACTTGGCAGGTGGGCCATGGCACCAAGTGCCATATTTGAGTACAGAGAAGAGAAACAGAATAGTTGAGTAACAAATTATAACTATCATGTTACTTATGTTTTAGTGCTAATGACTAACAACTGAGATGCAGTCTGTACAGTTAATCAGCAGCTCTAGTCAGGGTGTGCTAAACTGAAGTAGTGAGTCTTCAGCCGGGATTTAAAATCTTAGACCGAAGGGACATCTCTTATAGTAGCAGATAGACCATATAATAAATAAATGTAAAATAAACTTTAAGAAAATTGTGAGCTTCCTGGCGTGCTGCTGCCAATAATATACACATCCAGTTTAGAATCATTGGGTTTCCAAGTGGCAAAGGACAATCCACAACAACATACCAGCAATTGTCGAGACATTATTTTGGAGATCTCACTGTTTGCAAAAGGAATCTCACAACTGGAAATGAAAGTGTTTTAAACTAAGCCATTTGCTTAAACTTATAATAGATTGAAATATTAAGTGACAACAGAACATACTAGTTACAGTATTTGATTTTTACATTTTTTGTTTATGTTTGATGCATTGAACTATCACAGTATCATGAGGAAATTGTGCTCTGTCACAGAGTCAAATTGTTTGTTTCATGGATTTGTGTTTTAAGTTGATTGGTATGCACCATGAATGATACATAGCCAACTATAAAGAAAACGGTATTTTTAGACTTGCAAGTCTGGAATCTGTCAATTACGCCAACAACAGCAAAATGTGACAAAAACTTAAATTTTAATGCTGAAAAATTCAAAATTGTGCCCTAACTCCATTTATACTGTATTCTTTACTCAAGTTATTAGTAATTACATCCAGTGAGTCACTACAGATTCCAGTACAAGAGACACTTAATGGCTGAGACATCATTTTCAATTGCACCATTCCAAAATAACCATATTGTTGTCATTCTACAAAGAAGCATTGAACAAGGGCAGACCTCTCAATCATCCCACACAAAATGAGCAGACCCTAAGCCTAACCCTAAGGTCTAGGCCCAGAAACAAGCCTTACCTCAGGCAGCCAAGCCTCAGAGTCAACAGGCAGGCTTCAGTTTTCACAGACCCAAAATGGGGTTTGGCTTTCACAGACACAAAATATCCTGATATGGAGAAATTGAAACCATAAAACCTTCAAACACAAAAACAAAAATCTTTTAAATTTTAGTATTTTTTTCAAGAATTTGAAAAGGTACAAGACAGGATAGGCAGGTGAGAAAGAAGCAATCATAGCTTTTGCCCTAAAACAAATCCAATAGACACAGAAACAGAATCCTCACCTTACATGATAACAGAAAAAAAAATCGAAATATCAGGGGACAAAATCAGAATGTCAAAACTGCAGTGAACTACCGTCCCTCCCTTTCAAAGATCCAAGAGTACAGTGGGAAAAGGATCTCTCACTCAACATCTCAGAAAAGGAGTGGAAGGTAGGAATGCACAGAATTCACTCGAGCTCCATATGTGCAAAGCATAGAATTATTCAACTTAAAATTATATATCGAACACATCTGTCACGCTTAAAATTGTCCAAAATGTTTCAAGATCCAACCTGCGAACATTGCAATCAATTTCCAGCTTCACTGGGTCACATATTTTGGACCTGCATCAAATTAACATCATTTTGGACAATAATCTTTAAATGTCTTTCAGACAGCCTTGGTGTCCCAATCCCTCCTAATCCACTAACAGCTGTTTTTGGTGGACTTCCACATGGGCTTAAAGTGGAGAAGGACAAACAGACTGTAACTGCCTTTACTACACTATTGGCCCTTAGACTTATCTTGCTCAACTAGAAGAATCCTAACTTTCCTATTCTAAGTCAGTGGGTAACTGATGTTATACACTATTTGAAACTGGAAAAAATCAAATTTGCAGTTAAAGAATCTGTATAAAACTTTTTCAAAACCTAGCAGGATCTAATCAATAACATTTTAGAATAAGCATTTAAATTGAGGAAGCAGGTTCTCTCCCCTCTTTTACTCCATTTATTTTTATTTATTTATTAATTTATCTATTTACTTATTTTTACTAGCTTAAAGTTTTACTCTGCTGGCCTAGCTCTCTTTCTCATGGGTGGGGGTTGATTTGTTTTGAACCTATTTTTGTAATACTTGACTTATTTGTATGGAATATTATTTGATTTTAATAAAATCAATAAAATCCCCCCCAAAAAATACTACAGTGAGAATATCAGCTTCTTCGTATATAATGCTGGGACAGTCCCCACAACTGCATAATCAGGTGGCCCTGGCTCCTTGGCCTCAAATTTAAGGAAACTGCAGATAAGTAAAATTAAACCATCCAATATTAACATAATATAAAATGGCAAAGTGATTATTAAACATAATATTAATAAGAAACTAAATATGACATAAAAACAAATGAAAACACAAAAACAAAGAAAAAAAAAAACAAAATATACAAAATAATGTTTAAATAACAGCACAGCAAAGTCTGATTATAAGCACAAGCCGCCCTAATTTGTTTTGTTCATAAGAAATATAATGATTTACTTCATGAAGTAGAAATGCATAACAAATAATGAACAGCTGCATCAAATATTTAAAATTTGTGATTCAATTTAAATGTTTAAAGTCTAAATATTCTCGATGGTAACAAAAATTTGTAATTTTTACCCTCTGATAGAGATCCACAGATGCCTAGATTTCTAGTAAAGGATTAAAAATCAAACATAGCATCATATTTGTAATCATAAACCTTGGAATAGTTTAAATCAATACCTCACATGCTTATGTTTGAAATTGGTCATTTTTAACCTTTTGGGAGTCACTGTTAGAGGGCTAGAACCACCAGTAAATGCTCAAATATCAAAACTATTACCACATACATGATAAGCAACATCATAATAGCATTAAAGAAATCTCTGCCAATATTACTGATCCCCATTTTCTTGAGGATTTATGAAAAGGAGTAAGTTTGACCCCACATATCCCATTAGGTTTGTGAACCCCTGGGGTTGGTTAATGTGGCATGAAGAACTTCAAGTCCTTACGATCATTTTTGCTTAGGACACTTATTGGCTTACATAAAGGTGTAACTTTCTGCACCAAACTTATTCTTCTTCTTTCAGCTGCTCCCGTTAGGGGTTGCCACAGCGGATCATCTTCTTCTATATCTTTCTGTCCTCTGCATCTTTTTCTGTTACACCCATCACCTGCATGTCCTCTGTCAATTCATTCATAAGCCTTCTCTTAGGCCTTCCTCTTTTTCTCTTGCCTGGCAGCTCTATCCTTAGCATCCTTCTCCCAATATACTCAGCATCTCTCCTCTGCACATGTCCAAACCAACATAATCTCGCCTCTCTGACTTTGTCTCCTAACCGTCCAACTTGAGCTGACCCTCTAATGTCCTCATTTCTAATCCTATACATCCTTGTCACACCCAAAGCAAATCTTAGCATCTTTAACTCTGCTACCTCCAGCTCTGTCTCCTGCTTTCTGGTCAGTGCCACCATCTCCAACCCATATAACATAGCTGGTCTCACTACCGTCCTGTAGACTTTCCCTTTCATTCTTACTGATACCCGTCTGTCACAAATCACTCCTGACACTCTTCTCCACCCTGCCTGCACTCTCTTTTTCACCTCTCTTCCACAATCCCCATTACTCTGTACTGTTGATCCTAAGTATTTAAACTCATCCACCTTCACCAACTCTACTCCTTACATCCTCACCATTCCACTGACCTCTCTCTCATTTACACACATGTATTCTGTCTTGTTCCTACTGACCTTCATTCCTCTCCTCTCTACAACATATCTCCACCTCTCCAGGGTCTACTCAACCTGCTCCCTACTATTGCTACAGATCACAATGTCATCAGCAAACACCATAGTCCACGGGGACTCCTGTCTAATCTCGTCTGTCAACCTGTCCATCACCATTGCAAATAAGAAAGGGCTCAGAGCTGATCCCTGATATAATCCCACTTCCACCTTGAATGCATCTGTCACTCCTACTGCAGACCTAACCACAGTCACACTTCCCTCGTACATATCCTGTACAACTCTTACGTACTTCTCTGCCACTCCCGACTTCCTCATACAATACCACAACTCCTCTCGAGGCGCCCTGTCAAATGCTTTCTCCAGGTCCACAAAGATGCAATGCAACTCCTTCTGGCCTTCTTTATACTTCTCCATCCACCTCTTCTCGCTCTCGTTCTCTTCATTCATCAGCCTCTCAAAGTACTCTTTCCATCTGCTCAACACACTCTCCTCGCTTGTGAGTACATTTCCATCTTTATCCTTTATCACCCTAACCTGCTGCACATCTTTCCCAGCTCGGTCCCTCTGTCTAGCCAATCGGTACAGGTCCTTTTCTCCCTCTTTATTGTCCATCCTCTCATACAACTCATCATACGCTTTTTCTTTAGCCTTCACCACCTCTCTCTTCACCTTGCGCCTTATCTCCTTGTACTCTTGTCTACTTTCTGCATCTCTCTGCCTTTCCCACTTCTTCTTTGCCATCCTCTTCCTCTGTATACTCTCTTGTACTTCCCCATTCCACCACCAGGTTTCCTTTTCCTCCTTCCTCTGTCCGGATGTCATGCCAAGCACCCTTCTTGCCTGTCACCGTTACTACATCTGCTGTAGTTTCCCAGCTGTCTGGTAATTCTTCACTGCCACCCTGTCTCACCTTATCCCTAAACTCAACCTTGCAGTCTTCCTTTTTCAACTTCCACTATTTGATCCTTGGCTCTGTCCTCACTCTCTTCCTCTTCTTGATCTTCATCCTACAGACCACCATCCTATGCTGCTTAATTACACTTTCCCCTTCCTCCACTTTACAGTCTTCAATCCCCTTCAGATTGACTTTTCTGCATTGGATGTAATCTACCTATGTTCCTCCCTCTTCTTAAAGTACGTATTCACCACAGCCATGTCCATCCTTTTAGCAAAATTCTCTATCCTCTGACCTTCTTCATTCCTCTCCTTGAAACCATACCTAGCCATCACCTCCTCATCTCCTCTGTTCCCTTCACCAACATGTCCATTGAAATTCACTCCAATCACCACTTTCTGTCTTTTGGGTACACCATTCATCACTTCATCCAACTCACTCCAAAAATTTTCTTTCTCATCAATTGCACACCCAACTTGCGGGGCATATGCACTAACAACATTCATCATCACACCTCCAATTTCCAGCTTCATAATCATTACTCTGTTTGACACTCTTTTCACCTCCAAAACACTCTTGACATACTGTTCCTTCAGAATGACCCCTACTCCATTTCTCCTCCTATCCACACCATGATAGAACAATTTGAATCCACCTCCAATCCACCTGGCCTTACTCCCCTTCCAGTTAGTCTCTTGTACACACAATGCATCAACCTTCTTTCTCTCCATCATATCTGCTAACTCTCTCCCCTTACCAGTCATACTGCCAACATTCAAAGTTCCTACCCTCTCTTTACCTTCCTCCTCTCCTCCTGCCTCCTGACACGTCTCCCCCCCTTCTTCTTCTTCTTCGGCCAACAGTAGTCCAATTTCCGCCAGCACCCTGTTGGGCAACAGTACTGGTGGTGGTTGTTGTTAACCTGGGGCTTGACCGATCCGGTATGGAAATCTGCATTGTTGTCCACATATTGATTAGGCAAAATTTTACACCGGATGCCCTTCTTTCTTGTACCAATGAGTAACGTGGTGCCGGACAAAAAAATGTAAGTGATTTCAAAGCGTTCATGAGCAATTCTTATTAACATAAAACTAAGTAAACCAAAAATAATCTTCTGCCAGGGTAACAACCCTGCCATTTACCATAACACATATAGTTTCACGACATCCAAGTACACAATATTTAATATGTGGAATATACTTGGTGTGGGGTCCTTTAGAAATCTGCATATTGATGCAGAAGTGCCTCAAACATAACATTTCATTGAAACATTCATTTCCCATCATGCATTATATATACTGTATATATATATATATATATATATATATATATATATATATATATATATTGTCACAGATGACCGAGGACACTGCCCAGCCGGGACGCCTGGATAGTCCCCGACTTGGACAATAGTATTCCTCGGCCACGAGAAGGCAGCCGCCTGGGACTATTTGGGGGCCACAGAGACGGAGCTGGGACGCTCTGCATGAGAGGACGTGGCCACCGCCAAGGGGCACCCGGACAATTAGAGAAGCCTGGATGGCTGCACTTCCGCCACACCAGGAAGTGCTATCGGAAGTAATTCCAAGGTCACCCGGAGGGCTTCCAGGTGCTTTCCTGACACTTCCGCCACACCAGGAAGTGACGCCAAGGGAGCACCTGGGGCTCATCCGGGTCATGATAAAAGGGGAAGCCTCCCTCCAGTAGACGAGCCAGAGTTGGGAGGAAGGAGACGAAGCTTGTGAGGAGGAGAGAGGAGGTCAAAAGAGAGAAAAATAGAAAGAGAAAGAAGAAGAAGAAGGCGACAGTGGAGAGAGTTGGTGCTTGAGGACATTGTGGTGCAGAAAGATTTAAAATAAAAGAAGTGTGTTTTGGCATCCTGGTGTCGGTCTGTCTGTGTCTGTGGGGTATTCTTTCCACTATATATATATATATATATATATATATATATATATATATATATATATACACGTATATAATATCTGTAGGCTTTTGTGTAGAGTACATGGGATGACACCAGCGGTGGATACATCTGTGGGCACAATGATCACCTTGCCCATTCTTGACAAGCAGCATACTTCATGTTTCAGTTCTACTTCAGCATTTTATTTGTGTGTGTATTTTGTAAGTAGTGTGTTTCTGATACAATGTGGCAATGTCAATAATATATGTACTTTTATTTTGTTTGTCTACCAGCGTTATGTCTGGTATGTTATGGTAGATTGTTTTTTCTGGCAGTCTAGTTCTGTCCCTGTAGAGTTTATGCGTGCAATTTTCTAGTACTGTGGAGGAGCCGGGTGTACTTTTAATAAGGTTTATGTGTCTCCACTAGTTTGTGTAGTGCCAGTTATTGATGTCTAATATTTGCGTCTGTGCATGTCATCTGTCTGTTTTAGTAGTTTACCTACCCACCTGATGTGATGTGTTGGATCGTGTCTTGTTCCTTGTGGCAGTATTTGCACGTGCTAATGTTAGCATTGTCAAGATTTAGCATTAGCGTCATTAAGAACCTCATCTTATATGGGTAGCATAAATCCTTCTGTCTTGTCAAACATATCATCACAGCTTAGCCAGCTATTTCCCATTATCTTATCCACATACAGCTAATTGCGTTCAGGAGGATATCTACCATGCAATGTTTTCTGGGTCCATGCTTTAGTTTTAAGTCATGTAGTTGTTTTGTCCTTTGTGATGTTGTCTGCAGAATGTCGACTAAGTGGTATGTAGTTTGTTCTATCATGATCTTTTGGTTTGTGTAATGCTGATGTGTGCT
The DNA here is from genome assembly GCF_016835505.1 of Polypterus senegalus. Classification (NCBI taxonomy): domain Eukaryota; kingdom Metazoa; phylum Chordata; class Cladistia; order Polypteriformes; family Polypteridae; genus Polypterus; species Polypterus senegalus. Next base: position 117,322,718 of record NC_053167.1, read on the forward strand.
GTTTTGTGTGGAAGAATTTTCTTAAAGTTATTAATTTGCACATTGTGTAATTGAATTCTATCTATGCGCTGGCTAAGCTGTGATAATACGTTTGACAAGACAGAAGGGTTTTTGCTAGTATTATGAGATGCAGCGATCTATGGTATCTGGGGTGAATTTCTCCAGGCTGGTGGTAAGGCTGTCCTCCTGGCATTGCAAGCAATCTAGACTGGAAAACGGGACTTGTCATTCCTTTCTGGAAAGGTAAGGGTGATTGCCTGGATTGAAGCAACTACAGGGGTAAGGTCTTTGCTAGGGTCATCCTAAATAGGATCTGTGATCACTTGCTCACCTACCAGCGACAGGAGAAGTCTGGTTTTATGCCTAAGAAGTCTACCATCCTAGCACTGAGGGTTCTCATGGAGCACAAATACGAATATTGTCAGAGTTTCTTTGCAACCTTTGTTGATTTTCATAAAACGTTCGAGCTTCCCAGTGGGAGATCCTGAGGGTGGCCGGGATCCCCTACTCTGTTCAACGCTTGCATGAACTGGGTGTTGGGCAAAGTTGGGGAGTCCAGCAGCTTCGGGGCATCTGTTGGTGAAGAAAGATTCACTGATCTTGACTTTTCTGACGATGCCTTGATCTTCGCTGAGTCAATAGAGGCTCTGATTGGGGCTCTCAAGAGACTGAGCAAGGAGTCTGAGTGTCTGGGCTTGTGAGCATCCTGGATAAAAACTAAGATCCAGGCATTTAATGATCTCTTGGGCACAGCCATCAGCAGTGTGTCTGTCTGTGGAGAGAGTGTCAACCTTTTTAAGAGGTTTACTTACCTTGGCAGTGACATTCATGCCTCTGGTGACTCTTCCTATGAAGTCAGTAGATGGTTTGGGAGAGCACGTGTGTCATGAGGGCTCTGGAAAGGGGTGTGTGGTTATCCCGATATCTATGCAAAAGGACGAATGTCCAAGTCTTTAGAGTCCTGGAGCTTCTGGTCTTGCTATATGGCTTCGAGACATGGATGCTTTCCAGTAACCTGAGGTAAAGACTGGACTTCTTTGGTACCGTATCTCTCCGGAGAATCCTTGGGCACTGCTGGTTTGACTTTGTGTCGAATGAGCGGTTGCTCATGGAGTCCTGAATGAGGCACATTACCTGCATTGTAAAGGAGCATCAGTTACGGCACTACGGCCACGTTGCGTGATTCCCAGAGGGTGATTCAGCTTGCAAGAGCCTCATTGTTGAGGACCCAAATGGCTGAGCCAGACCAAGGGAACACCCAAGTAACACCTGGCTGCAGCAGATAGAGGGTCATTTCCAGAGGGTGGGACTAAACTGCATGTCTGCCTGGGGGGCTGCCAACCAGGATCCTGAGCTGTTTCGACATGTGGTGAGTGCGGCAACACACTGTACCAGTTCATGCTTCCAAACCTGACCTAACCTACAGTATGAGACCCGTCCCTCCTTCAACACATGTAAAATTGAGTCATTCTATGGCTACTATGGGGTGATGTTGTTTGAGTTTTGTGAGTAGCGTTTCATGTTTTTCTTTTCGGTACGGAATTTGAATTAATGGCTCTTACTATGTGGTGTGCATGCAGGTGTGTTTTTGTATTTGTGAAAGACGTGACGTATATTTTTGTGTAATTACAACAACAACAACATTTATTTATATAGCACATTTTCATACAAAAAGTAGCTCAAAGTGCATTACATAATGAAGAATAGAAAAATAAAAGACAAAGTAAGAAAATAAAATAAGTCAACATTAATTAACATAGAATAAGAGTAAGGTCCAATGGCCAGGGTGGACAGAAAAAACAAAAAAAAAACTACAGACGGATGGAGAAAAAAATATAATCTGTAGGGATTCCAGACCATCAGACTGCCCAGTTCCCTCTGGGCATTCTACCTAACATAAATGAAACAGTTCTCACGGAAGGACTTGATGATGATGGTCACGTAGACTTCTTTAATCCATCCATCATTGTTGGAGCATCATGATGCTTTGAGTAGGTGGTGGTGTCACAGGCCACCACCACAAAGAAACCGGAAAAAGAAACAGAAGATCTAGATCCTTATATAGGAGTCTTACAGTCTGAGACATTTCTTTTGTCCCAACACTTGGCATCTCTTGTTAGTAACCAGTTCGTCAATATGAGGTTTGAAATCTTGTGCAGCTGCAACTTTTATGAGGGATGAAAGGTGCTCGACAGTAAGTCTTGAGCGATATGGAGTTTTGGTAGCTTTCATTAACGAAAACAATTTCTCACAAAGGTAAGTGCTTCCGAACATAGACAGTACTGTCGATGCCAGCTTATGCATCTGCACATACGAGGGTGGCAGGTAAGCATACAAGCCTGGCACACCAACTTCATTATATTTTGACTTCAGAATAGAATCTGAATGCAGTTCAGTCAATTCCATTTGGATATTCTCAGGCGCAGTCTCAACATTGTAAGAGTATGGTGACGTAAACAGTGCAAAGTCCTGTTCGTGTGAACTGAAATCATGAAAACGCTTACTGAATTCATTGCTCAGTAATTCAAGTTGGAAAAGAAATCCTCCAAAAATCTAATTTTACTTTACTAAGTTTACTTCAAAGTTTATATTGTAAAATAAGCCGATATGCAAAAAGCCCTCTGACCTACACTAATTTTACAAACTCAAACTCACAAAAAATTGTTAATAAGCAACTCACCAACTTCTCGCATCCACTTCAGATCTTCAGCTGTAGTCTGCACTAACTGTTTGTTACAATACTAGTACAAAGTTACATAAAACTAGAGCAAAAACAAAACATGAATATCCACCATCCTCTTTCGCTTATCCGAGATCGGGTTGTGGGTGCAACAGCTTGAGCAGAGATGCCCAGACTTCCCTCTCCCCAGCCACTTCTACTAGCTCTCCCAGGGGAATCCCGAGGTGTTCCCAGGGCAGCCGAGAGACATAGTCCCTCCAGCATGTCCTGGGTCTTCCCCTCAACAGGGAGGCATCCTGATCCGATGCCTTAGCCACCTCATTTGAATCCTCTCAATGTGGAGGAGCAGTTCCTCTCGGATGACTAAGCTTCTCACCCTATCTTTAAGGATGTAGCGACCCCAGCTAAGTGATGATCAACTCTAAGACTGATGGTTTATAAATTTTATTATCGTTTCCGTGACCTTGTTCCATAAACACACTGTAAGAGCTATAAAAGGCAAAGTACAAAATAAAAAGCATGCAAATAACTTAACATAAACATTTGTAACCTTTCCTTTACATATAACACAGAGAAATTAATACCTTGTTCACTTTTCAGCAAGGTGTTTGATTGTTAACCCCATATGTCGCCATTTTCCTTTCCTATTCTCGGCAAAACTGAACAATTAATTATGCAAACTAAAGACACCCAATAACTTGTCAAAATAAAAAAGTCACGCAGACGTTGTGATTCAAGCCCTGCTGAAGCATCATGTGTCCTTTACAAAGGGAAAGCCCAGACACTCTGGGGAGGAAACTCATTTCAGCCGCTTGTATTCACGATCTCGTTCTTTCGGTCACTTCCCACAGCTCATGACCAGAGGTGAGGGTAGGAACGTAGATCGACCAGTAAAATTAATTTGCTTGTATTGTATAAGTTTAGAACCCAAAGTATTTGTACAGTTTACCATCTTCCATGACCTTGATTCTGATGCCAATTTCAAGGGGATATCCACCTTCTTTAAAGAGTCCCTTCTCTCCATTAATTGGTTTATATTTTTCCATTCTAAACTCCATTTGTACTGTATGTTTTGTGAATGCGTATAATTTTTTTTCATGTATTTTTTATCAATCCCAGAGGGGAAATTGTTGTTTCAAATGACTTCTGAGGGGACAGTGTGTAGGGTCAGTCATTGTATAGCACCCCTTGAGAAATTTTCAGGTTAAGGGTCTTGCTCAAGGGCCCAACAGAGTGGGATCCCTTCTGACAGTAATTTGAACCAGCAACCCTCCATATAACAGCGTGGATCCTTAGCCCCAGAGCTACAGTTGTAATTGCATACTGTATATCTTTATGTAGTTTATATATTTTAGATAAGACAGGGTGTATTGTTCGTGTTGTTTTTTGACTTTAAATTCATATTGTGTGTTGTTTAATCTGTCAATAATCGGTTGAGAGTGAGACAGAACCAGAGATGGCTCAGTGAGTCTCCCTGGACGATGCCTGATCTTATTTGTATTGAGTCGGTGTGAATCGATGTGTTGTTGATGTGCACATGTAGTTTTGTTCTCCAGTGTCCCAGCAGTGTTTGTAGGCAGTGCGTGAATACGGGATGTATCTTATATAAGTGTTCTGTTTCTGCTAGCCATGTGTGTGGGACACCATTTAAATGTTTTTGTTGTAGTCAATTAATTCCATGTAGATTACTATATTTTTATATGCCAGCTGGAGTATTACAGAGTCAATTACAAGCTGTTCCATGCAACCCATGTGTTTGTTAAGTAAATCATTATCTACAGAACATCCAAACTCCATGGAGACAACAGCCCAGAATGCTGGGTCTGTGAGGCAGCACTGGTAACCACAGCGCCACTGTGCTGCCCAGAATTTAGTTTATCTAAAACATTGATATTATTTCTTGCTCTTAAGCAGTGTTTTTTAAAAAAATGATCAGAAAAACATAAGAGCTGATAAAAAGTATAAGAATAAAGAATTAATGACAATCAACAGGTATTTTTATACCACATTAAAAACAGATCAGATGCTCCTAAATACAAAAAGCTATGTTAAAACTACAGTAGGGTTCACATCCACCCTCAGAAAGCCGCATATTAACTGTAATGCTGTGCTTTCTGTGACAATGACAAAAAAGAGCACTCGCAAAATGGAACAAAAATTAATGCAAACCTTGTCATGGCTGCCAAAAATGTTATTGTCTCAAATCAACATAAGCACTTAAGACAGCAGAGTAATTCAGCAAGAGCTAGAGGAGTTCAAATTGCTTAGGAAATTAAAAGTAATAAATAAATAAATATTCACTTCTGTTCCTGCCAGTGTCTACATATATGTACGTAACTGGCAGTGGCAATTTTAGAATGGCAATTCTGGTGGGGCCACATAGCCCTGGGGAAACTACTCTGTCAGGACTCAGTGAGAAAGCCCCTTGTGCTAAACAGATGTGGCTCAGTGAGCAAAGGAAGTGACTTCAACAGTCAACTCCTTCATTCTAAGACAGATGGAACCAAAGTTACTAGCGGTTTCACCGTCATTTCCTTTCTTGTATCCACCAAGCACAGACCCATAAAACGCTCCCCATGCCCATGTGTCTGACATTTGCTACCTCCACTCCATCATGAGCACTTGAAATACCTTATATGCATTATGTTTGATGGCATATACATTATTTTATGATTTTAACTTTTAACTGATAGTAGAATCAGAAGCAAGAATTACGGTTTTGTCTTTAGTAGCAGTAAATGCATCTCAGAATGTCAGAAGGTACCACTCTAGAATGAGAAGGAGTGAGACAAGAAACAAAAAAACCAAATCTGTTAATAGACTGTCATGCATCTTTAGTAGTCTGTGATGGATTGTAAATCATTCCTTTGAGTTTCATGGAAAACCGTTGTTCATTTTGGACTCTTGTAAAACCTAAACCTAGACAGGATGCATGCCAGTCAATCACAGGGCACACTTCACTATGAGGCCATATAAAGTCACCTACTAAACTAACCCATGCATCTTTAGATAAACTATAGTACCGGGAAGAAAAACATATAGGAGAGAACATATTAGATCACAGAAACAGTGATGAGGCAGGCAGTTAAATCCAGACTTAACCATAATGACTTATCACCCTAACAACCCTGTAAAATATCTAGCCATCATTCAAGACCAGTTATCTGTCTCCACTTACACAGGCATAGGAGGGAAACATCTGAAAACAATGGACACTTAAGTATCACTCCACATTGGCAGATCTCTGGGCCTAGTTACAATGTGATGGGGTGTTTTGGCATGGAATCAAACCACAATCCATTCCAGATTTTACACTGTGGTAACTGCCAATAACCTACAATGACTATTTTGCAAAAGCCTAAGAAGCAGCTCCCTTTTCTTTCCCATGAGCGATAAGAGAACTCTTATACTCATGTGCATACGGATTGCCTGTAAGCACTGCAAGAGCAGCACTTCCTGGCAACATCAGCTGAAGTTTTTCTATCTTACTCATCCTCCGACATATATGTAGGACTTCCAGCTATGAGAGCCAGGGTTTATTCCCTGGCTTGTGTTTATGTTCTATTTTTTGTTGTTGTTTTTGCTCACTTTAAATCTTTATTTACTGTGTTCCTGTGTTATTTCTGTTGTAATGTTTCTATGTTCCTTGTACTTTGTGGGTGGAGCACCAGGAGGCGGGGTCACAATGATGTAACCGCTGAAGGACCGCCCTCAGCCTTTATATTCCACAGCTGAGGGTTGTTTCTTATAGTGCATTAGTAAATACTCATTTCTTTTCTGGTTATTGAATTCTCACTTCTGTTTTGTGGATACTGTCATTTGGATCGCGTATTGAGACTGGTTTGTTTTCGGTTAGTTTTTAGACCTGCTTTTACCCTTTTTGTTCTTTTTGTTATTTCTAAATGTTCATGCATTTAGAAAGATTACTTTGTGGCTTTGCCCTTCCTAGCCAAAAATTGTTATGTTTCCCTTTCCAAGAAGGGCATTTACATCTATATTTCTAGCTCTATATCTATTTCTGGTACATTTTATGACAAAGTAGTATTTTGAATTGTTAAAGCTGAGGCTTTTTTAGCCTAAGTAAGCTGGAGCCTCCCTAGAGTTGGCAGGTCACACTGATTTTAGATGAAGCCTATTTTAGGCAGGCTCAAAGGGTCTACTTTGACTTGTGGAGCCTTTTAGAGGCATCATACCCTCTTCACTATAACTGTGAGTGCAAATAATAATACAACCGCAACACTCCACCTTTCCACAGAGCAAATCCTGCCAACTACGCCAAGTGCTTTGTTGTGGAAAACGCAACAATAAATCCTAGGTCAAATGTTTTGCATTTTGGTAATTGCCAGTGGTCAGCTGATAACCCACACTGTCTGGATTATAAGCAGCTCCCTTATTGACGTCATGAACAATAAAATAACTCTTAGACTCAAGTGGGCAGAGACTGCCAGTAATTTGAGCACATCTAAGTGAAGTCATCTGAGCTCTCTTTCTTGCTCAGCCTCCACCTTCTGCACCCCACCACCACTACATGAGACTTTAACAGGTGTTGTTACCTGTTGCAGGCCTGAACCGAAGTTTATGTCAGGGGTTTTCAAACATTTTCAAACCAGAGAGCCCTTAGTAGCTGGAAAAAAATGTGGACCTATATAGGGAATCACCAAACAAATCGTTATCACAAAACATAGAACCCTTGACAGTAAAATATCTTTTCAGATTGTTAGATTTAGAACTTCACTACATCACACTTTTGCATCCACTTTCAGTGATTGTGCACCTCATAATTTAATGCGATGGGTGTGCACGTCTGTGACTACATAGTTTCTCAGTGCACGGAGTTAGGGATGATAGGCAGACTCTGAGACCATCCTCCACATGCATACATGCCCTGTCACTTTGTGTTGATAGCAGTCTTTGTTGACAATGAGGATTCACAAAGCCAAACGCTATATAATTGTCATCATACTGTATTTTACTTTTTTACCAGAAGTTTGCTTACTGTCACTTTACAATGTAGACACTTGACCCAAGAATCTGTTACTTGAAAAGTTTTCTTTTTTTTCCAAACTACCACACTAGCAGAAAAGCAGAGTTATGAGCAATTGATGCTTATGTAGTTGACAGTATATAAAAATAATTGAAGCTAGACTTATTTTATTGGCTAAGAACATTAATGGGGTGATAGGCACAAATGTAAGTTTGTGCGTTTATACATGTGTTGAAAAGGTTAGTCTTCTAGATTTCTGCATTTCCCTTTGATATCGGACGTGCAGGGAAGAGTGGCACAGGGCAACAACTAGTCGGGTTTTGATTGGCTGTCGGAAAACAGTGTTTGTGGGATATGTTAAAGGCACCGCATGCACACACAGCTGCACTGTCTGGAAAGTTTGTACATTGTTTAACGTTTCTTAGGTTTGTTTAATAAAGGACATTATTTTTGCATTTAAATTGAATGTCCCATGATGATTGTTTAAAATAAGTAAAATGGAGAATATAGGAGAAGATTATTAGATTGTTAGTATACCAAATATATGTGATACGTATGATTCATGTACCAAATTTTACCATCTGTTTTGTGGACACCCTTGCCATGTATTATGGACCCCCAGAGTTACGCAGACCTCTCGATGAGAAACACTAGTTTATGTCACTACCCATTATTATCCTGCGTTACTCTTCGATGAAACCCCAGCGGTTGACTCCCCACCATAAAAACGTAGGATTATGGGCCAATTTAATGTTAAAAGCTTTTATTTGTTTCAGCACACCACAAAATGCAATAAGTGAAGGTTAAATGAATGTAATATAACATACAACAAGATAACTTCTCTTCCATCTAATGCATAACCTCTATAATGCAATTATAGAATAAGTAACAAAAAAGGTCTTACAGTTCAGCAACACTGACCCAGAAATTGTGACCTTCTCCTCTGTCTTTTAAAACAGAATCCGCAACTTAATTAATCTTCTAGCTTTTAAGTAGTCAGTTTCTGGTCAAGTCTGCTAATGCTTCTTTTTTTCCTTTTAAATAACCTTTAGCTTGATAAGGGCATTCTGTTTGGGGTAATTCTATAATCATCTTCAGTTCTTTCCTTTCTCCTTATCCTTAATTTAGCATACAAAATACATAAGAAATACATTTCCTTGTTCGATTACCTTTTTAATTACATTCCCTTGTTTCTTATCTTGATTTTAGATACAATTAGCCAAGAGTATGAAGCTTACTATTTAATTACTTTGAAAAGCATACCTATTTATTACTTAATTAGATATTCCATAGCAGAAAGCTTCAGTTGTGACACATCTCAGGACAAAAGATCATTTAAACTACCACCCACTGAAGAAGAATTTATTCTTGTGATTTTTGCATACTCTGTTCAGACCGTTAACAAATTTCTCAATCTTCCAGCTCAGAAAGCTAGAGAAATAGTTACATTTATATAGTGATTTTCTTGACACTCAAAGCACTTTACATAGACAGTAGGGGATTCACTTCAACTACCACTAATGTGTAGCAGCTATATTCTTCTGCCAGTATATTCACCACTCATTAACTATTAGGTGATGAAGGGCAGAGAGAAACAGTTAGCCAGTTACAGATGCTGATGATTAGGTGGCCAGAATGGTCCAGTCATGATGGGAAATTTACCCAGAAGATCAGGGTACTCCCTACTCTTTTTGTGAAGGATGCCAATTGATCTTTTATGATAAACTGAGAGTCAGGGCCTTAGTTTTACGTCTAATCTGAAAATAAGATTCAAATATGATGTCCACATCCAGATACTGAGAACAGAAACAAAATTAAGGAGGGTTACTAACGGCTTAAATATATTTTCATACTAAAACTTTCTGTACAAATGGTTAACAAACATAAATGCAGTCTACACAAATAATCAGGTGCTCTAGTCGGGGTATGCCAGACTAAAGTAGTGAGTCTTCAGTCTGGATTTTAAAGCAGAGACTGAAGGGTCAGGCAGATCATTCCACAGCTTCAGGGCCTTGTAAATAAAAGCTTGACTTCCTACTGTTATTTTATTAATCCTTGGAATCTTAAGTAGGTCAGCATCTTGAGATCTCAATGTGTGCTCTGGTTTGTAAGTAATCATACCTTGGTTATTAAATCTGTGGAACAAACAGAATACAAGGGAGTTTGCTGTCAACCAGGGTCTTCCCTCTGCAGTAACACTAAAGATACCAGGCCCCATATGATTGATAAGTGCTTCAGTCTGATGGCTCCTACAATAATAATTATAATTATGGAACATTGTAGTAATGTAAAACATGGAGGTCATCCACCATCTCTAGTACACAGAAATAATATAATAAAGTTAACAGGAGTTGGACAGCTGTATTGAGTCTGGTTGTTTGCAAGTCAGGGTCAGTATTGTTTTAAACAAAATGACCCACCCTTCGCTCCCCACCGCAAGATTTGCTTCTCTAGGTGACCACCCAGAGTTGGCCTTGGGGAGTATGGCTGTTGGCTATGCTCTTGCTTGATTTCTAAATCATCTCATACAGATCTCAAAATATCACATGTTAAACTTTGGTTTGTAGTTCTTGAATTCATTTCTAACTTGAATTGTTTCTTAGTCAAGCCTTTGGTAGTGGAACAGGATAGCTTACTTTCTTGACACCATCCATCACTGAACCGAACATCATGGAATTTTAAAACATATTGATTCCAATTCATGATGGATTCCATCTTGCAGTACTGCACCAGGAACCCTGGACTGGATACCAGTCCATTGCAATACCCACTAACACAACCACACAGGGCCAATTTGAAATCACCAGTTAGCTTAATAAGAAAATCTTTAAGGATTTGTCTGAAAACTGGGGTACCCAGAGAATAATCCATGTGAACACATGGAGAATGGAAGCCATTCAGACTCGGAAAGATGGATTTGTTAGGTAGCTGAACTAAAGACTGCACTACCATGCCATCCCGCAACAAACCTTATAATTCAGTTTAGAGCTGCTAGGGCCAAAGCGTGAGCAGGGGTAAGGCAGGAACTAACCCTGAAGGGGGCGGCAATTGCCCACATAGCCTTTTTTTCTCATACTTGGCCATGGTTGCTAATTAACCTGAGATGCACAGCTTTGTAATTGTAGGGGAAAAAACTTAATTAACTGGAGAAATATGCTTAAATTTGTGTAAAAGGTAATTATTACTAAAAAAGATTTAATTCCTACAGAATGGGTTAACAGAACATGAGAAGATCTGTTCTTGCTTAGAAGCTGATTTATGAGAAATCAAGCAGAACAGACCTTCTTTTCATGTACTTTGATCAAAATAAAGCCCTGCTGTTTGGCAAATTCCAAATGATTGATGTTTTCAATTCTTAGAGATAGAACTGATTATTAATATGCAGAGGAGTCAAAGTGAGCAGCTGTTTCAGACACTTGCTGTTGGGTTTGACCGGTGAGCTTTTGTTCATTATCCAGACAAATTCTACATTTTCCCTCAATATGTTTTTTTTTTTTTTTTAATTTAAACAATTCAATTTGGAGACCATGCAGAAAGCTGCAGATGGCAATACATACATACATTTATTCCCAGCGACACTATATATTGTAGTCACACTTGAACAACAGCAACAACATTTATTTCTTTAGCACGATTTCATACAAACAATGTACAGTAGCTCAAAGTGCTTTACAAAATTAAATGAAAGGAAGTTAATATAAAACATGAACAAACAACATTAGGCAATAACATTATACAGTATGTAACAAAGAAAAAGGTAAGGTCAAATGGCCAGGAAGATAGAAAAACAAAAAAAGAAAAGTTAGGCTGGGGGTAAAAAAAATCTGCAGGGGCTCCAAGGCCAGAAGACCACCCAGCCCCCACCAGGGATTCTACCTAACATTGATGTTCTAAATCAGTCCTCACGGTTTTCAGGTTTCACATAAAAGAATTTGATGATGATGGTCATGCGGACATCTGGGACACCCGACATTCAATCCATGAGCACAGTGGGCAGTGTGGTACCTTGATGATGTGGTGGTGGTGCAGATCATCACCACAGAAGAACCGAGAAAGACAGCAGAGAATACTACAGATTAGTAGGGAATTGCAGAACCGAGAGAAAAAAATAAATATGCCTATATAGTTTAGTAAGAATACAACTAAAATATATCTATGAAAAAAAAATTGGCTTTTAGCAGTTTTTAAAATTGTTCTATAGTATTAGTCTGATGAATTTCTATTGGCAAAGTATTCCAAATGTTAGGGTGTTAGTGCCACTGCTATTCTTAAAATATATATAAATGATTATATATATTAAAATATATACTGCTCAAAAGAATTAAAGGAACACGTTTTAATCAGAGTATAGCATAAAGTCAATGAAACTTATGGGATATTAATCTGGTCAGTTAAGTAGCAGAGGGGTTGTTAATCAGTTTCAGCTGCTGTGGTGTTAATGAAATTAACAACAGGTGCACTAGAGGGGCAACAATGAGATGACCCCCAAAACAGGAATGGTTTAACAGGTGGAGGCCACTGACATTTTTCCCTCCTCGTCTTTTCTGACTGTTTCTTCACTAGTTTTGCATTTGGCTACAGTCAGTGTCACTACTGGTAGCATGAGGTGATACCTGGACCCTACAGAGGTTGCACAGGTAGTCCAACTTCTCCAGGATGGCACATCAATACGTGTCATTGCCAGAAGGTTTGCTGTGTCTCCCTGCACAGTCTCAAGGGCATGGAGGAGATTCTAGGAGACAAGCAGTTACTCTAGGAGAGCTGGAGAGGGCCATAGAAGGTCCATAACCCATCAGCAGGACCAGTATCTGCTCCTTTGGGCAAGGAGGAACAGGATGAGCACTGCCAGAGCCCTACAAAATGACCTCCAGCAGGCCACTGGTGTGAATGTCTCTGACCAAATAACCAGAAAGACTTCATGAGGGTGACCCAAGGGCCCCATGTCCTCTAATGGGCCCTGAGCTCACTGCCCAGCAGCATGCAGCTCGATTGGCATTCGCCATAGAATACCAGAATTGGCAGATGCACCACTGGTGCCCTGTGCTTTTTACAGATGAGAGCAGGTTCACCCTGAGCACGTGACAGAAGTGAAAGGGTCTGGAGAAGCCATGGAGAACATTATGCTGCCTGTAACATCATTCAGCATGAGCAGTTTGGTGGTGGGTTAATGATTGTCTGGGGAGGCATATCCATGGAGGGTCACACAGACCGCTACAGGCTTGACAAAGGCACCTTGGCTGCCATTAGGTATCAGGATGAAATCCTTGGACCCATTGTCAGACCCTATGCTGGTACAGTGGCTCCTGGTGCACGACAATTCCTGGCCTCATGTGGTGAGAGTATGCAGGCAGTTCCTGGAGGATGAAGGAATTGATACCATTGACTGGCCACCACACTTTCCTGACCTAAATCCAATAGAACACCTCTGGGACATTATGTTTTGGTCCATCCAATGCCACCAGGTTGCACCTCAGACTGTCCAGGAGCTCAGTGATGCCCTGGTCCAGATCTGGGAGGAGATCCCCCACAACACCATCTGTCATCTCATTAGAAGCATGCACCAATGTTGTCAGGCATGTATACAAGAACACAGGGGCCATACAAAGTGCTGCGTACAATTTTGAGTTGCTGCAATAAAATTTTGGCAAAATGGACTAGCCTGCCACATAATTTTTTCACTCTGATTTTTGGGGCATCTTTGAATTCAGGGCTCTGTAGGTTGATCATTTTCATTTCCATCAAACGATGTGTCATCCTTTCGTTCCTAACACATTACCCAGTCTATATCAGTATAGATATCCAGGAGGATTTCTTTTTCCCATTGAGATCTGATGTGTTTTCAAAGTGTTCCTTTAATTTTTTTGAGCAGTTTATATAAATGGACAGGAAAATAAACAACAAGCTATTTAAGTTTGCAGATGATACCAACCTAGGAGTATCGGCAGGTAATCTTGAATCACTGCAGAGGGACTTGGACAGCATTCAGGCTTTGGTAGATTTGTGGCTGAAGAAATTTAATATTAGTAAGTGTAAAGAATTACACATAGGAAGTAAAAAGGTTATGTTTGAATACACAATGGAAGGTCTGAAACTTCAAAGTTCACCTTATGCAAAGGATGGAGGAGTTGTAATGGACTCGTTACTATCAACTTCCAGACAGTGTTCAGAAGCCATTAAGAAGGCTAACAGAATGTTAGGTTATATAACATGATGTGTAGAAACATTTCAAAGAAGGATGTGCTGAAGCTTTATATTGTGCTGATGAGGCCTCATCTGGAGTACTTTTTGCAGTTTTGGTCTGTAGGCTACAAAAAAAGACAGGTGCACTAGAAAAAATTCAGAAAGAGGAACTAGTCTGATTCCAGGGCTACAAGGGATGAATTATGTGTGTGAAAGAAAATTAAATGCTTACAGGCTTCTAAGGATTATAAGCTGTTTGTTGCAGTAAAAAGTTACTCATACAGACATCTGTCATAGGACAGGATGTGGTAAGCTGATCTAGGGCAGCTTCTGTTTGTCTGTTATAAGACAGGGTGCAATGAGTTGATCTAGGTCAGTGTCTCCATCTGTCACAAAAACTAAAAATAAGACAAAGATAACTTCTGCTTTAAGGGCCTAACTGACACGTATGCAAAAAAGAAATGGATGGCTGATTTACACAATATAAACAGAATGCTCAAATAAACAATTTTTTGGTCACTTGTTAAATAAGGGGGAGGGTGGGGAAGAAAATATAAAAAGGCTGACCAAAAAGGGGAACTTTTCTTTCTTGCAATGCATGAATTCCTGTACACACCTGTGCCTAAATAAAGACATCTGATTAATGATTCATGTCTTCCTCGGAGATTTCTTCCACAGAAGAAAGAATATAAGGACTGATCCTATTCAGTTTAAACAAAAGGAGATTAACAGTAGGCATGATTGAAGTGTTGAAAATGGCAAAAGGAATTAGCCCTGTGGATCAAAACTCTTGCTTCAAAATGAGTTCAACAAGAACAAGGGAACACAGTTGAAAACTTGTTAAGGGTAAATTTCACGCAAACATTAGGAAGTTTTACTTCACATAAAAAACCATAGACACATGGAATAAGTTACCAAATAGTATGGTAGACGGTAGAACATTAGGGGCCATTAAAACTATTTTGCGTGAAAGGGGTGGATAGAACTGGCAAGCTGTTTTTGGGCTGAATGGCCTCCCCTCTAAATCTTTCTAATGTTCTTAGTTGAAGCAACCATCATCAAGGAAAACTGACATGGTAAACTCATTTGTAGCTGAAGTAACTCAGAAATATTTCTTTGCTTTAAAATAGACAGGTTTGCAAATTTGCCATTGTTTGTCAATTTTTCCTTGAAAAGTAAGTGTGCCAAAGTGTGCAGAAAATGTTTCAAACATCATTATCACAACCTCAATGTTATTTTTAAAGGGAATGAAAAATGAACAATTTAACTATGCAAAATGCATTGCCTTTAATCTTTAGAAGAATACACTGGGCACCTGTTCAGCTTGACCCAATGCAGACTAAGGCCAATCACTTCAGATCTCTCAGCTAAAAATATTCAAGTGGCCACCTTTAATTTTTAAATGTTCTCTTTAGGAGAAAAGCCCAATCTATTAGCAAGGAAACAACAGATTTAATGGCTGTAATTTAAGGTAAGTGAATCTTGTTCTGTCACTGATTATTAAGTTAAGGTAAGGTATTGGTGAGTGATGAAAGTAGAAAACAAAACCTAAAAGATCCATTAAGCCTGGTGTGATATTTTATATTGTTGTGGTCAGGTGTGTGCTGACCTGAACAAGGACACCAAACAAGTTGTTTCTCACTACTTTAAGTATGGTCCACATTAGAGTTACCCCCACAATGTTACAAACTCTCAGTCCCTTTTTTAATTTGAACCAATAAAATAATAAGAAATGTTGTGAAACAGGAGAGGAAAGGATGAAGAATTAAAAACCTCTTTAATTACATCTAAGAAGATAAAAAAATTGTGAAATCAATGAATAAAAGTCAATACCATTCCTTTGTTTAATTTTCAGTGTCTCTGTATCCTTGGTCACGCAATCTCTGGTGGTCTGAGTTTGACCCCTCTTCAGTCTGAAATTGCAAATTAAATTTGGCTAAATTGTAATAGTCTGGTCATTTTGTATTTTTATAACATTTGTATTTCATTTTTACCTGATGATAGTACACTCAGTATCCTTTTGAATAATTTAGGTGGGACCGTTTCGTAACATGCACTGATTTGTACTTCACAGGGTGAGGTGTCTGAAATGTGCAAGTTTAGTTCTCTACAGTACCACATGAGCTTTTAAATAGGAATGAAGCCATCGGCAAGGGGAGAAGACAGTCCCGTGAATGAGAATGGCCGGCAGCTAGGTTAAAGGGTGAATTCAGTTGTGCTGAAAAGGCAGCCATAGTTAAAAGCAGAAGTAGGTCAGAAGCCAGAAAATCAAAATGTAGGGCATAAAAAGATTTCTAGGAGCTGCTGAAAATATTGTCAGGGAGCAAGCAATAGTTCATGAGAACATGTCAGTGTAGAAAATCGAAAAACAAGGCTGGGATGTGGTCTGAAATGAAACAGAGGTCAATAAAGCCAGATAGAAGAATAAACACTAAGGAAGGATTACAGCAGTCAGGAACAGAGAGGTAGGAAAGCAGAGAGCACAAAAACAGCACTGGTTTGCTCAAAAGGGGAGTGGCTAACTACTGGCTGAAAAGGGGAGGCGTGGCCAAAAGGGCTCATGGTTGGAATTCTAGGCAAACCCGTTCAGTTTTTGAAATTAAAGTAGTGTAGAGGAATCGAATAACCCAGTGGTTTTCAAACTGAGAGCCATGGCCCCTGGGGATTAGCCAGGCTGCGCTTGAGGTGCCACAGGACTTCTAGAAAAGTTCACATTCTTTAAAAATAAAAATCAATTCCTGTTTTGAAGATTGTCTTTAAATTGACTGATGTAGCTTTAAAAAAAAAACATAACTGAACTTGTTTTTCAATTGCAGCATGAAAGTTGTCCTTTATCAATTGTCATGCATGGGCGTTCGCGGTTTTCCCTAACAAGCTCAACTGAGGTAGGCACTACCATTCCAGGACAAGTGGGTGGGGGGGTGTCACTGTCTCTAACAGTATCCTCTCCTTTTTCTACAGCCCAGAGAAGACATCTACTGTAGTATGGGCACTTCCACCCAGCAGTGATATTCACAGCAAGGCCCCTCATAAAAAGCGCCATCCCAGGAAGGTGGCATCTTATTGCTGACTAGGACCTCAGTCCGTTAAGAGCTACAAAACTAAGAAAGCAGGAATCGTTAAGAGCACAGTTGACTGATAGTTGTATCAGTGTCATTTCAATTGTGTGTTACGCATCGTGTTTGCTTTTATTTTTGTTATAAATTAAACGGGGTTACCATTTGGTACTCTGACATTTCTTTCTGCTCCTGACTGCTTCCTTGCTGTTGGTCACACAACATAGTTTATAAACTAGTTCTGCGGTTTGCAGTCAGTATACTGCAGGGCAACATGGGAGTTGTAGTTCCAGTGGGCAGCCCTGCGGGGTACTGCGGAAAGGAGGAGCCCTTATTTTACAGAAGTATTTTACTGATGTGAAATTTCTACCTGAGTAAAATATGGTGGCATCGGAACTGTTCTTGTGTCAGTCATAGAAGAACCCGCTCGACCTCAACCGGGTGAGTCCAACTCGGGAGGCAGACAGCAACACTCACTTGGATGAACGGATTAAGGAAACTGTGTGATACATTTTCTGTGGTTGTGGAAGTGAACCTTGTTCATTTGTGAAGGTACTGTGTTTAATATACACAATCTTTTATTTGAACCTGGGACTGTGTTGAGTGTGTTGGTGTCTGGAGTTCAGAGCTCTGTAGCACCCCGTATTGGTTACAGTATATGCCATATACAAACAGTATATGTAAAGAAGGTAATAACCCTAGGCACCATGAAATAAACTGCTCTGCAATTAATCAATCAATCTCAATCCCACTTAATTTATGTTCACGCAGAGCTGGAGCCCATCCTGACAACACTAGGCACAGGGCAGGAAACAGGCCATCACAGGTCCTATCCAGTGTGGCAGACGGCTGGGACCCTTGCTGGGGGAAGAGGCATGGACTGAACAGTACCTTCCCCGGGACACTAGATGGCAGCCCTCCTGGGTGGCAGTGGTGCCTCGGATTCCCGCAGGGCTCCATGGGAGATGGAGTTCTCTACGGCCCTGTTGGGATCCAGGGGTGCTGCAGTGGTTCCTGAGCCCATGTGGGTGGTTCTTCAGCCACACACAGAAGTTCAGCCGGAAATGGGTCATCAAAGACCTGGAGCACTTCCGGGTGGGCTATAAAACGAGCCAGCAGCCACCACTCCAGGAGGCAGAGTTGGGAGGAGGGAAACAAAGCTTGCTGGAGAGAAGTGGAGGAGAAAAGAAGAAGAAGTATTGTTTGTGTTTAGTGCTTATTGGGACTGTGTTGTGCCTGTGGGAATGTGGCGAAGAAAAGAGAAATAAAAACTTGTTTTTTTTTTATATATGTGCCTCTGATGTCTGTCTGTGTCGGGTTGGGTGGCTGGTACACCCCCTAGTGGTCTTGTTACACCAAAAACAAACACCCATTTATACTGGGGGCAATTTGGAAACATCAGTGATCCTAACCTGAATAATTTTAGTGATGTGGAATGAACATCAGAGCACCCGATAGCAAAGAAAAGAACACCTGTACAAATGCTGTATAGACAATATCCTGGGATTCAAACCCAGTAAGGCTTTATCTGTGCAACTGGATTGCAATTAGAAAATGGTAAGTAGGAAAAAGGGGCTAAAATTCCTTCTATGGTTTTATCACAGGAACATAAGAATGAATAAAGAATCACAGCATTTTGACACACCTTATTCGGCTTTATTTAACTGTGCTTTTGAAGTTTGTATTTTGAATCATCAGGCCCATATTTGATTGTATCTTTTTATGTTAATTTCAACTTCATGGTAATTTTGTACCATTAGAGCTTACTTTATATAGACAGATGATTATACTGACTGCATACGGCCTTGTGGGTGAAGTAAGTCTATGCAGTCTCAGCTTAGGTTTACTGGTTTTACCTCCTTCTTTCCAGGTAATAATTAGGGAACCACATAGTTTGCCTTTCTCTGTCTTTTATTCAATACTAAAATCCTCTAGTTACTGTGTGGCATATTTAATGCACACTCATATTTTATTCACTAATTTGACATGCTTGATAGTCTTTCCATTTCTGCGACCAGAGCCTGTCTCTGTAACATTAGGCACAAGGCGGGACTCCGTGCTTATGGTACCTCAAGTCAGCAAATGTCACACTAGTGGGTCAGCCAGTTCTGAGTCATCAGACAAAATGAAAAACTGAAATATCAGAGAAAATTGCAGAATCCACATGAAATCAGAGCAAATGCAAACTCCAACCAGACAGTGACTGGATCATTAATTGACACATTCCTGTCAGCTATTCTAGCTACTGTTACCAGCACAAATTAATATTAAACTATAAAGAAACGGTGCCTTGGACTTTACTAATAGAAAGACATCTCCTAGCTGAAGCAAAACAGCATATTATGACAACCCAGTGACTATTAAGAGCACAAACAATTAATTTCCCTGCCTTAATCAGCAGTGGCATATGAAAAGAAAATCCACCATAAAGTCTTGGCATTGTCACATTTTTTCAGTAGGCGATCTGAATGTTTTTAACAAACTAAAAACAGACCTAATTATCAGTCTGCCGAACAATGTTCACATGAATGACTAAGCTTTCCCCTGTGGAGTTTTGTAAGCTCAGACTTTGCTGAGAAACTTAACTCCCTCGAGATTGAGGCAAAACTCTTTTTTGATAAAATCTGATTGGTAATGAAACCATTTCTAAATGCACGATTTTAATGAGCTGATTTTAATGACATATGCAGTAATCACCTGCCGGTGTTTATCTCACCCCCAAGCCAAAGCCCCCATCTTTCAATCAGCCACATAATCCACTTTCCTTTTGTGTGGTTTTGTATGAAGCATTTTTGAGGAGCAAGTTATCACTCTTTGGGGCTTATCAATAATCCTTAAGTGTCAATATCAATATAACCATGGTGTATGTATATTTTCTTCTAAACATCATTATATTTTGAAAAGAGGCTTGATATTTTTTTGTGAAGATGGCTGTTGTATGACATTTGCAGGAAATGTATTGACTATTGCAGGTAATTATAATTTCAACAAAAAGGACACTTCAATTTTATTCTACAGGTAGCCTGCTAAACTAAAAATTATAATACCAGTTATTAATATAAAAAAAAAGTTGACACAAAATACAATTCAGAAAGAAGTAAAACCTGAATTAATGAAGTAAATAAATTTTACTCCACTTTACTTTGAATCTGCTTTTCTCAGTGAGGTTTTCACAGTAGCAATGCAGCAAACTGGACAGAGCAGGACACCCTAACTGTTTTCAGATCCTTGTGAACAATTTCCAGACAAGAATACCTCTGTGTGATTCCATGAACATTCCAGTTATCTGCAGCTGCTTCAATTCTTGAACTCAGATCTGTTAATAGTCATGAACCAAGATGACCTAGGGCAGGGGTCCTCAATCACGGTTCTGGAGAGCCGCAGTGGCTGCAGGTTTTTGCTCCAACCCAGTTGCTTAATAAAAAGCACTTCTTGCTAAAGTAACACTTCTGCTTCACTTTAGTGATTTTGAGCCCTTATTGCTTAATTTTGTCTTAAACAGCTATTTTAATTGCTCCTTATTATCAATAACATGCAAATGACAAGAGAGAGCAGCATTTCTCCATTTAGCTTATTTACATTTACACCTGTGTGTATTTATTTGCACTACTGGGTTTAATTAAATACTTGGAAGAAAAATAAAGAGAAAAAAGTGAAGGACTGAGAATTACTCGTCCATTTTAGCCTCAAATCATTTGCATGATAGAAAGGGAAAGAAAATCTAGGATATGAGAATGACCTGACATAGCAGAGTTAATTTAATTTCATAGCTTGTTAGTGCTTTATTGGCAAGAATTGCATTCTAATTAAGCAACCAGGTCAGAACAAAACCCTGCAGCCACTGTGGCTCTCCAGGACTGGGATTGAGGACCGCTGACCTAGGGCAATGAGGACACATACAATCAGGAGAGGTACAAAGTTAATTTGTGCTTTAAGTACAAAGTATACACATACATACATATATATATATACATATATATATATATATATATATACACATACATACATATACATAGATATATATATAGATATATGTATTGTGAACGCTGGCCCCGGCACAGACAGACGGACAACATTTTTGCACCCAACACACTTTTATTTACACTATTTACAAGTTCGATAGTCATGTGTCCTCACACAAACCCCAGTGCCTTCTTGCACCGATCTCCCCAAGTCCAGGCCACACAGTCCTTTTGCCTTCCTGGCCGCCTCCCGTCCTCTCTCTCCAGTTCAGTCTACTTCCTCCCGACTTCCACCACCGACTGGAGGGAGGCGGCCCCTTAAATAACGCTCCCGGATGAGCCCCAGGTGTTCCCGGCATTCCCTCCTTAGCCACGCCCCAGCGTGGCGGAAGTGTCGGCTGTCTTCCTGGCAGCTCTCCGGGCGTCACATAAAGTCTTCCCCCCGGCACTTCCTGGTGTGGCGGAAGTGCCGGGCTCCTGGAATAATTAGGCACTGGGGCGCCGCCGGTGGCCCCCAACAGAACCAGGACGGACGCCCCCTCGCGGTCTGGAGGAGGCACAAGCCCTCCTCTCGTCTTCCTGGGCGTGCCGGCCGGGCTCCAGCTCCGGCCGGGGACCACAGTATATACAGGGTGCCCACAAAAACATTCCTTTATTTTAAATGGTTACAAAATCAAAACTTATTGGAATACTAGGCTGACCAGCCTTTTAAGGCGACCGACTTTTAAGTTGACCACTTCTTAAGGCAATTCAATATGTAGATCAATTTGATATTTTAGACAAACTCATTAATTTGGTTATATTGCATTTGAGTGGTATTACTTTAATACTCGGAGTTTCTGTTATTTTTGTGATGAAAGTTAAACTTTTTTTCTATATTGAGGTCACCCTTTTGAACCCCTCTGATATTTACTACACGGTGAGGCATTTGTACTCCATCAACATTTCCAGAGACATAATTTTGTGTATTTTTCCAGCGCATCACGCACAAAAGCAAGGGAATGATGGGAGCACCAGAACTCTGCTCACATCATGTCGCTTCGTACCGCAAGCTGCAAGTAGTAAGTCTGTGATAAGCGGAATACTGCTACACTTTCCACTCACGGGACGGAAGGACAATCCCGACCGCTTTTATATAGTAAGAAAGAAGAAGAAGATATCGCACAGTCTGGGGTAGAAAATCATCTTTTACCTGGAAAAACGAAACTACAAATCCCATCGTGCATTGCAAAATGGACGGGGCGTGTGTGAAAGTGGAGGTGGAGTGTAGCTGTTGCAAAATATGTGTGTGTATATATGTAAATTTGGTGTTTGAAGTTGTAAAATATGTTTTGTAAATTATATTGTATATCATATAGTTGTGGTGCAGTCTTATTTTTGATAATAATTGCTTTTCTAATTGTAATTTTATTTATATTATAATCAATGTATTTGTACATAAGTTTGCAAGTTGGTCTGAACAGAAGGGCGCAGTGGTCACATGATAAGGTTCATGGGTGGAGCGGAAATGCACATTGTGACACGCTTAATGGACGCTGAGCTGTTTAGTTTTAATAAGACTGTAAGAAGTGGAGAATCAGAGAGATTGTAATAGAGACTCTTGAATTTCTGGTCAGAAGGCGCACACGGTATGTTTTAATTTTGTTATCCTAACACCTGCGCAATTCTTTAATTGTTTAATTTACTAGTTTTATTGTATTTTAGTTTTTCACGGTGTTTGATAGCGGAGAAAGAGAGAGAGCAAATAAATACTCTTTAAACATCAGTCAGAGCGTGGTCTCTTCTGTACCAGGAGAAAACATTCAGGAGCAGCTACATGGAGAAAGTTTGAGGGAGGAGTAAAGCAGAAGAAATAAGGAGAAAGGGACTGTGTGTTTGGGGTTTATCTGTGCTTATTTGTACTATACTGCTTTAAGGAGCGAGGGAAAAGTGCTTCCCCACTTGAAATAAAGCCTGTGTTGTGCTGGGACCTGTGCCTCTGTGTGTTGTGTCGAGTGTCCCCCTGGTTATCACAATATATATTGTGACACGTGAGTCACTCTCTAGCAACCCGAAACACGAGTCTCAATACTTCAACTTAAAACAGGAACAGCACGGTAATTTATTGCAGCAGTAGTTACCACTCTCCCATACACAGACACAGCAAACAGGCATAGTCAGGCCAGGTCAGTGGCCAAGTTATACTGTTCCCTGCATTTATAATGTCCCTTGCATCACCCACTGGTGAAAGGAGCGTATAGTGCAATTTCAATTGGCTCATAGTTGTTTCCGCAGTGTTATGCTACTGTGCTGAAAACCTGTGGTTGCCTCGGCAATGGAAAAGCAGTCCTCCACAGTCCTTCTTGTTTCGCCATGTCATCCCATCTGGGGGGGGGGATCCTAAAAGGATTCAGAAACCTCACTGTATACACATGTATCACAGAACTGCAGGCATAACCAACTGTTACATAAAAGATAAACTCAAAATACCCACACCCATGCATACATATTTATAATCATGAATGTGCATGAGGGTCAAATGCCAGCAAAAAGAGGTAATATTTTAATGATGACTTATAATGGGAAATGTTGGGGCAGACCTAATATAATAAGGCAAGCCATTCCAAAGAAAAGAAGCAGCCACTGCAAAAACCTGACCCCATCCATTTCTTCAACTAGACATAACTAAGAGCTCCTGGCTAGTAGGCCCTTACAAGTGAAGAGGTTTCAAGAGGTAAGAGAGGGCTGTTCCATTAAAACATTTAAAAACAAGTAATAGAAATTTAGATTGAATTGAAGTGGACTGGAAGTCAATGGAGTGAGGTCAGTATTGGTATTGGACTAGTTACAGGTGTCATAACAAGGCCTGATCAACATGTAGATACAAAGAATTGAAATAATCAAAATAAAATATTATAAAAGCATGGATGGACTTTACAAGATCACTAAAAGAAAGAAAAGCCTTTACCTTGGCTAAAAGTCTCAGCTGCAAAAAGCTGCATTTAACCACAAAATTTATCTGTTGTCAAAAATCGTGCCTAGGTTCCTAGCTGAAGCTTTATGATATATGGCAACTGGTCCAAGAGCAGCATCAGGCACACTCAAGGTTTCTGAGTTTTTGTCTTTGATTATTTTTCTGCTGAGCTCCAGAAGGTGCAGACTTTGTATATAATTACAAATAGTCATATTTTTCATCTCTTTTTGGATTCATTATTTTTGGTGTGTCATTGCTGAACTGACTGCAATACCAATTTGTGTGACACTGATTTTGGATTGTTTCTGGGCTCTTTGCTGCAATAAAGGACAAGTTTTGTTTCGATCTCTTTAAGAGTCTGTGTGTGTATCTCACTCACTAATGGTTCAAGTTTGGTTTCATTAGATGCCCAGAGTTCAAGGTTGTGCTAGGGTTTAAGAAACATGGGGCATCACACAGAGAGCAGTTATAACCACTGCCCCATCAACACTAACAATTTGTTTTAATTTAATCACTTCTACATCATGAAACTGGAAATGGCTGCTACAAGCATGTGATGAAGTAAAAAGTAAGAAAAAGGAAGCCATCTTTCAATTTGATGGTTAATTAGCCCTTAACAGACCTTAAACTTAGAACGAGTGAAAAGCAGATGACACACAACACATAACAGTTTTTGCTTTGTTGTTATTTATGCAATAAAATGAAACCAGCTCTGGTCTACTTAGCTTTTTATATGACTGAAGTAATGTAAGTGTAACAAAGTGAATTAGGGAACCATGTGACGGACTTCCACTCTGGTCAGCTCTGGTTTCTGTCCTGTATTGTTGCAAGCTCCAGACCCTTATGATACTGAACTGGGTTGAAAAATATTATGGCTTTATTTTCCCTAGGGATTTTCGTTGTCAGTACATCCAAAAGTAGAACAAAATTCCACAGAAACTGATTAACATGTTACTAGGTAAAGCAGACTTAGACATCCTTGACAACCTGACACATAATTCCTTAAGATGCTCTTCTCTCTGTGCCTCCTTCTACATGACACGTGTTTCTGAGGCACACATAACAATGATGTGCTTGACAGCATTGACAACAAAGTGATCAACTCAATCAACAGGAAGAAAACACGCTGGCAGGTGCTAATGCACACATTGAAAAGACAAACACCACTAAGTGCAGTAATAGAAGACTGGACCTCTCTGTACGCTACAATAAGTGTAGGAGTGGAGATTTTTGAACAATACCTGTGACGTGAAAACATATTTAACATAGGCTTCTGACAGGATGAAAGACAATCTTTTTTTCCCTCTAAGTTCTTCACCTAGAGAGCTAGCCCTCTGCTATTGTTTTCTCCCCTGTGACAAAAAGTAAAGACTATTATTACTGAGTAAGTACTTTCCCCCCGATTTGCACCTGATGACAGCTCTGATTATGAATCTGTCTTTCACTTTTCCTTGATTATGCCTTGAAATTTCATTTTTTTAGCATGTTCCCTAAAACGAGACTTGCATCTTTTTTATCACCATTTACAGTACGGAGAGCTTGTCAAACACCTCTGTATCTGCTATTCTGTGGTTCTCTGTTAACATAACATACCTCAAAGCCACTTAATCGAGTTCAAGATTGAGGGGGGTTCCTATACCAGCAGCATTGGAAATACAGCAGGAACAAACCCTGGGCTGAAACATGAACATGGAGGCAATATGTAATTGCTAACTGGCATAACACGCCCCTCCTTGGGAGTTTTTTTTTATTCATTTACTTATTTTATAAGAGAAATAATACACATATTATAAATAATACTGTATTTCAACTTTCCAGATTGTCAGCTAATGTTTTCACATATCAGGGGCTTTTCCAGGACCATTAAGATTAATGGCTGGCATAAAAACAAACAATCTAGACAAGAAGAGGCCCTTCAGCCAAACAAAGCTCACCACTCCAATTCACTGAATTTTTCTAAATATGACTCCTCACTCCACATGCGACTCCTCACTTTTTACCCGTTTCCTCAGGTGAGAGACATGGTGGTAAAAGGCTGATTAGGTTTAACTAATGTGACAGATGACTGGGGACCTTGCCCCACCGGGACGCCTGGAGAGCAGATGGACCAGGAGAGAGGCAATACCTTCCTCGGGACATGAGTGGGCAGCCCCCTGGATTACATCGGGGCCACGTGACTCGAGCTTAAAAACTCAATCCTGTTCGGGACCGTGGCCACCGCAAGGGGATGCTTGGATAATCCTAGAGCCTTGGACTGCAGCACTTCCGCCACACCAGGAAGTGCAGCCAGAAGATAATCCGGGCATACCTGGAGTGCTTCTAGGTACTCAAGCAGCACCTCCACCACACCAGGAACTGCTGCAGGAAAATCATCAGAGTGCACCTGGACTACATCCAGGTGCATTATAAAAGGGGCCTCCTTACTCCATTGAGGGAGCCGGAGTCGGGAGGCAGAGGACAGAGCTTGTGAGAGAGGAGTGGAGGCGGCTGAAGGAGAGAAGGAAAGAAAAGTAGAAAGAAAAGGACTGTGAGCAATAGTGCTGGTGGGTTGGACACTGTGTAGGTTACAAGGCAAAAGGAAAATAAATGTGTGTGTGTGTTGGGGAAATTTCTGGTCTGCGTGCCTGTTAGTGATCCAGGCTCCTTTCAAACTAGGTTTTTCTAAGACAAGTAATAGTGTCCGGTTCTTTATGTGAAATTGTCAAGCACTCCGAGGCTAGCTATGACATGTTATTTCTCCAATATGTTCTGGCTCTCTTCCCATTAGGTCATTACTAGTACACCTCCAATGTGTAGTGTTAAGGAGATGGTCTTACTAAATGCCTAAACCACCTACAGTAACTCATCCCAGTCAGGAAGAGCTGCAACTCTACCTTGAGATCATGAGGACCACGGGGATCATCAAGCCTTTCCCTATATTAAACAGAATGAGCCCAGTGACCCTGCAGATGAACCTAATTTACTTTTTTGGTGATCACATAAACTTTATAAACATAGATAAAGATGGTATCATTTGGGTGATTCAATGATCTACAGGTCTACAGATCAAGTCTACTCAGAGTTAGGTAGAAGACTCCAAGGTGCTTAAACTCCTCTAATTTGAAGATCTGCTCCCTACTGCAATAAGCATTCCACACTTTTCCAACAGATAACAATGACTTCAGATCATGGTAGCAACTCACTTAGGTGTGAAATTTGCTGGTCCACCATATCAACCCATTCGCAGTGAACAGATCAGAATAACATCAAAATAATAAATATCCTTCTGACAGACTATTAACAGAAGGTATTTGCCTTTGTGGTGGATTGCCGGCATTTTACTCCGGCCCTCACCCCCTGGCCGCTAGGAGGAGCTCTCCCGAGAGCATATATGGGCCCCGAATTCCAGCAGGGCCTCATGGACTATGTAGTTTTTATACCTTGGGGGCCACTGGGAGTCGCTGTTGGGAGGCCAATGGACTCATTTGGGCACCATGAACCGGATGTTCGTCACAGGAAGAGCGACGGGCTTCCGGGGTGAAGAAAAGTACTGTTTACCCTGACCCGGAAGGAATAAGGACTTGTGGGCAGAAAGACTTCCGGGTCAGGAGGAATAAAAAGACTCTGGGAACTCCCAGACAACGAGCTGAGCTGGGTGGTAGGAGGGCAACGCGTCTGGGAGTGGAGGATTGTGATTATTATTGTTATTGTAATTTATAAATATAGTGGAGTGGAGGGTGCTTGGTGCACATTATTATAATAAATATAAGTATTGTGGCAATTTTACCAGGTGTTTGGCGTGGTACCTGAGGGATCAAGGGAGCACTACTGCCCCCTACTGCGACACCTTATGTATGCAGACTGCCACAATTCTGTTAGTTAGCAGAAATAGTCAACTTTTCAGCAACACTGAGTGTTTGGCAGTGAGAACCAAACACCTGCAAAATCTACGGCCTTTTGGGAAAATGCTGGTAGTGAGAATAAGGCCAAGAGTGATATCCTCTCCTGATTTACAAACATAACACTTTACTCTCCCTGTTTTACTGGAAAGTTTGCTTGTCTATACCCTAGAGCCTGCATAGTCCTTTTGATATTTTTTAAACAGTGTTAGGAGGAGAAATTGGTCCTCATTGAAGCATGTGAAACCTAATACAAAAATTGTGCACCTCTGTTACAAATAAACTTTAGATTCAAACTATGCCATAACAGTGAACAAACAATGAGATACCAATGTATTGCACATGCCACCTGAAACTGCATTTAGCATCAAACATTGCCACAACACTGTATATTTCCCCACCATATTGACTCTGTTCCCACAACACCCCAATAATCATCACATTCAAACGCTGCATTTGTTATTTTCATTCCAACATTTCAAACTAGCACCACAATCATTTGTTTCTTATTCTCCTTCTTTCTTATATATGCCTTTACTTTTAGTTAGGCTGCTTCACAGGTTGATATTATGGGGAATATTAAATATATTTATGTACTATAGAAACTAAAGCTTTCTGGGATGCATAAGCAGCATTGTCTATAGGCTGTGTCAATTCAGACCTTATATAGAAGGGCACAGTATCACTTGCTAGTCTCACACAATTCACTTTTGGAGAAACGTGGCTATTTTTCTATAAAGTCTTGTGACGAACCTTCGCAAAACATGTATCCAACACAGCTTGGTCACAACCCATAACATAAGAAACACTGACCTAAAGAATCAAAAACACAAGAATCAAAAGGCCAATGGTATCACTATGGTGTAAAGAATGATAGAACTCAAGAAAAATAAAAATGAGGGAAGCACAATAATAGTGGTGGAAAATTAAAAAAAAGAAACGGTTAACTAATGCCTCAGCACATGAAGTGACTTAAAAGGAAAGCCCCAAACACATTTTAAGTAACAACACAAACTAAGAAGTAGGGAATGTTACAAAAATGAGAAGAAACAAAAAAGTATTAAAAGAGAAAAATCTAAACAGCTAGAGGTGTGTATCTGCCTATAATAACAATCTCCTCTAGATCACATAGCCTGTCATTACGATACTGGAAAACTGCAACCGAAACACTCAAACATACAGAAACACCAGCACACAAAGCTAGCACATGCTCCAGAATAACATATATAATATGCAAGCACACATAATAAATACTAAAAATAATAGAAGGATTAAAAAAAACACATGGAAATATTTGGCACTATAAATGGCCAGAAAAGCTGACAAGCCATTTTCAGTGCAAACATTAGCGTGGCAAATCAACAAGACAAAGTGAATAAAAAAAAAAAAAAGAAGAAGAATAAAGTGCAAAAATGTGCTTAACACATGGCAAATCCTATCATGGTCACCTAAAACTGCAGTTATATTTAAAGAGAAGATTAACTGTTTACTGAGTATCTGAAAGAAATACTTCACCCAAAAATTATGTTTTTTGTATTACTTACATCATGTGTTTAGTAGTGCTGACTGAGAAAAAAAATAAATTTTAGGGTGTTAAAAAGAATAAAATTTGATGATACTGTATAATAAAGCCTATAGTGACTAATTCTGTGTAACAGCAAACGATATGAAAAAAGAAATCTCACATTACTCATGTCACACAATCTACATTTTAGTTATGCTGTTGTTTGCTATCTACATGCAAAATGCATGCCTTTTCTTAGTTAAAATATTGTTAAATAAAAACTAATATTAGCATGTATCATAAACAGAAAACACAAATCAGATGGGACTGAGTTTTGATTGAAGATCCCCCTCTCCCCTTCATTCACTGGTCAGGAGTCTTCTCTTCGATTATGCCGGGGTTAAATTAGAACACTCATGGGACTCTCACAATCATGTAAATGGCTGGTGGGCCAGCAGGATGATATCACTGAAATGTTTATGAGACACACAAGTGTCTGAGGATTGCTGTGAAAAAGGAAAAGACCAGAAGCCTCATGTATAAAACCTTGCTTAGATTCCATACTAAAATTGTACACACAAAAATATCAGATCTATAAAACTGTATGTATGCCAAGTTCTTTTCTAAATCTCAAATCTACATAAAGTTATGCATGTGTTCCAGAAACTTTAGCTACTTTCCATCACCACCTCTCAGTAACTATATATGGCATACAAAAACCTTTTTTGAATATTCATGATCTGATCAACATATAAACTTGTGAATGATCCTGAGTGACCTCTTTATTACAAACTATAGAAGAACAGAAGTAAAAAGGTAGAAAACTACACTTGAGTGATTGTGAACTTTAGGTTTTACTGACTGAAGTTTGCAAAAACATTCTTTTTGCTGGTCTCTCTGCGGGAGCCACAAATAAATGAAAAAACAAAGAAAAACCAAGAGTGGGAGCAATATCAATGTTTCATCATGCAGTGCCTATGTGACAGGTGTCTAGTCACACTTACAGGTAATCTAATCTAGACACTGTTAAAATATCCACATTTTTGGGGTGGTATTATTGGCCAAAAAGCTCAGTACAATTCGTGTGTAAGCAGCAGGGTTCGGAAAAATATCACTCATGTATGAAAAAATTAAAATTCTCTGATTTTTAACCACAAATGCTTGAAAAATAATGTTCAGACTATCCTTCTGCATCAGACACAGCAGTTGAAATTTAGGAGGCAATGACAAAAATAAACATAAATATTACACCGATAATAATTTCTAGGAAGATAAACAACTAATTTACAATTTATAATTTCGTTCCATTATTAATCCAAATGCGTTCTTGCTCTGCGCAGAAAATGTACCCACCTATCACTTGTACCCTACTCTGGTTCTGGTTTTCATAGTGTAATTATATTAAACTAATAATTAGAACACGGCTTATCGGTGCGTTTATACTATATTCTTGTCTAGTTAAAGTTTATAAAGGTATAGAAAAAATTATTGCTGTTTCTTTATATATGAACTAGCAAAATACCCGCGCTTCACAGCGGAGAAGTAGTGTGTTAAAGAAGTTATGAAAAAGAAAAGGACACATTTTAAAAATAACATAACATGATTGTCAATGTAATTGTTTTGTCACTGTTATGAGTGTTGCTGTCATCAAGGATTTGATTATCATTATTATCCTTATTTCTTTCAATCAGGTTCGTATTTGGAGGACGTGTTCAAGTTACATTCTGTGTTTGTCAACCGTTGTAAAGATAACAGGATTCATTCATCGAAGTGTTCATTACCCAAATCGTTACTCGTGAATCTAAGATGTTTAACAGGGATTCCCGGTATTAACTTGTGGATTTGCCTGCGAATATTTAGCGACAGCGTCTCTATGAACTTGTGGATTTGCCTGCGAGTATTTAGCGGGAGCGTCTCTATTAAGTTGTGGATTTGCCTGCAAGTATTTAGCGACAACGTGTCTATTAACTTGTGGATTTTTCTGTGAGTATTTGGCGGCAGCATCATGAAGTTGTTTTCGTCTAGCTGCATCAGAAAATGTACCACAACGTCTGACACGCCTCCTTTTTAGGGTTTTCTCACAGCTTGGATTGCTGCTGTCATAATCAGTTTTAGTTTCATGGTTTGTTTCAATTACGTTAGTATTTGCAGGACTTGTGTTGAAGTCACATTCAACATCTGTCAAGCGTTGTAAGCATACAACCGGCTTCATCGATAACTTCACATCTAGCTTTTGAGAGTTGAAACATTCATAAACATCAAAGAGTCCACTACTCAAATCGTCACCTGTCAATCTAAGATGTTTAAGAGGCATTGGCAGTTGTCGAAAGGTGTAAAATATTTGGCCATTTCGGTACACTTGAAAGCGACAACCGAACAATTCAGCGGCAGCCATCAACTCACATGAAGAACCATAGGTGAAGGGCTTAAGCATTTCACTCTTATAGTGCTCCTGTGTAGTATAATTATCTCCTGTACCGTCATCAGTCCACACCTTGAACCTGTCTAAGTCATTCAATACATAAGACACAATGTTCCTCTAGATATCAAGATTGAGCCTGATATGGCCGTGCAATATGTAACAAAGAGAATGGAAAAGACAGGCAGCATCTCCGGGCATGGAAACCACTCGGTAAGTGACAGTTCTTTGGTCGATGGTGATCACCTCGATAGACATGTTAATGGGGGTACGGTTGGAACGATAAAGGAAATGGGTACCTGAACAGTAACCTAAGTCTAAAATACCTACACAATAACTATAATCGAAATAAACGAACAATAAAACAGCGGAGAAGCTGTGAATTAAATAAAAAGGCTGCAGTTATCAGCAGGGAGACGTGAATACCGTGGCAAAGCAAAGAAGAGAATGAAGAGACCGGAGCAATGGACGGCCTTATATGGGCAGGCAGCCAATTACGTGGGAAGCGTGGGGATGGGGGATGCAACGCCACCTCACACAGCGACTGAGCTGCAGGCTATGGGCATATAATTTTACATAAGTAGGATTGAATTAGAATTTCGAAATGAAACCTGCTTAACTTTTGTAAGTAACCTGTAAGGAATGAGCCTGACAAATTACAGCCTTCTACCTACACGGGAAGTTGGAGAATTAGTGATGAGTGAGTCAGTGAGTGCTTTGCCTTTTATTAGTATAGATAAATCTATGCAAAATGTATGTTAATTTTTCTCTATACATCATTTTAACTTTCTATTTAAATAGTTTAACATATTCAGATATGTTGTAGGATGGCAAATTGAAGCACCGCCCCAAGCGGCACGAACTCAAGCTATGCCACTGGTCCTGTGGCCGTCTATGTGTCTCTACTGTTTTGCAGTACTACACAATGCTGCAAACCTTTCTTGGGCAGACAGCACTGTGCCACCCAACAAGTCCAAATGTCACTATCTACCTTTTAAGGAGCCAATGTTCCATTCTATCACCAATCGTGAGCTTGAGTGCAATTTCATTATATCTCCTCACTTGTGGTGTACCCACTATCACTTGAATGAAAGGTGTCTGTAATGTCCTAAACTTAATTACAATCCTATCAATTTAGGCTTAATTACCAAGATGCCAACCTTCACACAGAGCCTAACCCTGATGTCTGCTTCCCACACTAGTATTTGATAAGATAAATGAATCATGGGTTTCAGCCATGCAACAATGTTAGTCAGACACTTTTAAGCATCACATATTAGTTGTATATTAACTGAATGAAAGTGCTTTCTGCTTAGAAAAGCAAAGTGCTTCTGTGATGGTGCCCTTATTGCAACATGTGTACAGCTAATTGCACTGATTGTGCTTATTATTGTTTGATCTCAGCTTGCTCACCCTGACATTGATGGGTAACATCTTAAGTTTACCATCCAATACAGATGGAATGACATGGCTTAGAGGTGAGTGTGAGATTCAGCCATTTCACAGTAAAAAGTACTTGATTACCTTGTGATGATCTCTATAATGCAGGTTCAGATTCAGCTCCCACTTCTAAGAGGAATTAGCTTCATTATGAGCCAAAAAATCATCACAATATATGAAAACTTTTTTTCTTTGCATAGTCTGCCATTGTGAAAATCCTCCAAAAGGTTTCATCAGTTGCCAGTTACATCGTACAGCACACACTTTTTTGTAGACAAATAGGCATGCTAAGGCAATTACCATTAAGCGAATACATATATATTTGCAGCTGGAGATCCACAAAGGAAGAAAATGAATCACATATCATAAAGTAGTTTTTATGCCTGAGCTTTCAACCCCTGCCAGGGGTCTTCATCACAGGATAATGCTTAGACTTACAAGAATCAAATATATATATATTGTGAACTTGGACCCGGACACACACAGACGGACATCTTAAATTCACCACACACTGTTTATTTACAATATTTACACAAATTAAAGTCACGTGCACAAACCCCAGTGCCTCTTGCACCGATCCCCCAATTGTCCAGGCCACACAGTCCTTTGTGCCTTTCTCTCTTGACTGCCTCCCGTCCTCTCTCCAGCTCTGTCCACTTCCACCCGACATCCACTGCTGACTGGAGGCGGCTATAAATGGGAACCCGGATGGGCTCCAGCTTCTTCCTGGCAATCAGTCCTGGCCACACCCCAGTGTGGCGGAAGTGCCGGCTGCGCACCCGGAAGCCGCCCGGGTGTCCCCTGTCATCTTCCCCCCAGCACTTCCAGGTGTGACGGAAGTGCTGGGCTCCAGGGTTCCTCAGGCACCGGGGCGCCGCCTGGCGGTGGCCACGGGTCCCTACAGGGCTTGGCTTCCAAGCCCTTTACCTGAGGCCCCCCACATAACCAGGGTGGACGCCCCCTCGCGGTCTGGAGGAGGCACAAGCCCTCCTCTGATCCTCCTGGGCGTCCCGGCCAGGCTGAACCACAATATATATATATATAGTGATAGTTTAGGGTTTTCTCGCACCCTTGTACCCTCAGGCCACACGTCAGACACCAGATAAAAGTCCAATAATATGATTTATTGTAATAATAAAGTGCACAAAGCACGCTCCTCTCCACAATTCTCCAATAACCATAAACCAAATCACAAAAAAAACAATCCTCCACTCCCAGACGCTTAGCCACCCTGCCTCCCAACTCAGCTCATCCGTCTGGGATTTCCCATAGTCCTTTATAGTCCTTGACCCAGAAGTGTTTTGTCCCACAGTCCATGTGACTTTCTATCACTTCCGGGTCAGGTAAAACTTCTCTTTTTCTTCAACCTGGAAGTACGTCATTCCTCCCGTTCACGTGACCAGGACGCACTTCCAGGTTATAGGGCACATATAAGTCTACGAGCTTCACTACAGCGACTCCTTGTGGTCCCCAAGGTATCCAGCAGGGCTGTGTATAAAAACTACAAAGTCCATGAGACCCTGCTGGAACTCAGGACACGTCCATGCTGTCGGGAGAGCTCCTCCTGGCGGCCTGGGGGTGAGGGCCGGCAACTCTTGCCGGACATCCATCACAATATATATACATATATAAACTGCTCAAAAAAATTAAAGGAACACTTTGAAAACACATCAGATCTCAATGGGAAAAAGAAATCCTCCTGGATATCTATACTGATATAGACTGGGTAATGTGTTAGGAATGAAAGGATGCCACATCGTTTGATGGAAATGAAAATGATCAACCTACAGAGCCCTGAATTCAAAGACGCCCCAAAAATCAGAGTGAAAAAATGATGTGGCAGGCTAGTCCATTTTGCCAAAATTGAATTGCAGCAACTCCAAATTGTACGCAGCACTTTGTATGGCCCCTGTGTTCTTGTATACATGAATGACAACATCGGTGCATGCTTCTAATGAGATGACAGATGGTGTTGTGGGGGATCTCCTCCCAGATCTGGACCAGGGCATCACTGAGCTCCTGGACAGTCTGAGGTGCAACCTGGTGGCATTGGATGGACCAAAACATAATGTCCCAGAGGTGTTCTATTGGATTTAGGTCAGGAAAGTGTGGTGGCCAGTCAATGGTATCAATTCCTTCATCCTCCAGGAACTGCCTGCATACTCTCACCACATGAGGCCAGGAATTGTCGTGCACCAGGAGCCACTGTACCAGCATAGGGTCTGACAATGGGTCCAAGGATTTCATCCTGATACCTAATGGCAGCCAAGGTGCCTTTGTCAAGCCTGTAGCGGTCTGTGTGACCCTCCATGGATATGCCTCCCCAGACAATCATTAACCCACCACCAAACTGCTCATGCTGAATGATGTTACAGGCAGCATAATGTTCTCCATGGCTTCTCCAGACCCTTTCACTTCTGTCACGTGCTCAGGGTGAACCTGCTCTCATCTGTAAAAGCACAGGGCACCAGTGGTGCATCTGCCAATTCTGGTATTCTATGGCGAATGCCAATCAAGCTGCATGCTGCTGGGCAGTGAGCTCAGGGCCCATTAGAGGACATGGGGCCCTTGGGTCACCCTCATGAAGTCTTTCTGGTTGTTTGGTCAGAGACATTCACACCAGTGGCCTGCTGGAGGTCATTTTGTAGGGCTCTGGCAGTGCTCATCCTGTTCCTCCTTGCCCAAAGGAGCAGATACTGGTCCTGCTGATGGGTTATGGACCTTCTATGGCCCTCTCCAGCTCTCCTAGAGTAACTGCTTGTCTCCTAGAATCTCCTCCATGCCCTTGAGACTGTGCAGGGAGACACAGCAAACCCTCTGGCAATGACACGTATTGATGTGCCATCCTGGAGAAGTTGGACTACCTGTGCAACCTCTGTAGGGTCCAGGTATCGCCTCATGCTACCAGTAGTGTAGCTACACTGACTGTAGCCAAATGCAAAACTAGTGAAGAAACAGTCAGAAAAGATGAGGAGGGAAAAATGTCAGTGGCCTCCACCTGTTAAACCATTCCTGTTTTGGGGGTC
The DNA here is from genome assembly GCF_016835505.1 of Polypterus senegalus. Taxonomy (NCBI): domain Eukaryota; kingdom Metazoa; phylum Chordata; class Cladistia; order Polypteriformes; family Polypteridae; genus Polypterus; species Polypterus senegalus. The sequence goes on from NC_053167.1 coordinate 117,358,800, forward strand.
ATCTCATTGTTGCCCCTCTAGTGCATCTGTTGTTAATTTCATTAACACCACAGCAGCTGAAACTGATTAACAACCCCTCTGCTACTTAACTGACCAGATTAATATCCCATAAGTTTCATTGACTTTATGCTATAATCTGATTAAAAAGTGTTCCTTTAATTCTTTTGAGCAGTATATATATATATATATATATATATATATATATATATATATATATAATTTTTAATGTAGGTAGATTATTTTGACCTGGTCATTTTAAAAGTAGCTTGTAAGTCGAAAAAATGTGGGCACCCCTGCCTTAACTACTATTCCACACTTCCTGCCATGTTTGGTGTAACAGAAGCTTTGGGCCAACCTACAATGGACAAGGTTTCTTCAGTCACTAATAATCGCACTCACACAGGACCAACTTTTAACAGCATTTTTAATCCATGCCAGGCAGCATATGGTAAAGAAACTCTTTCCCAAACATAATACCTTTAAAAAGCAGATCTTTACGTGTGCTTCTTCTGCTGCCTCCACCTATGTGCCATATGTGCATTTGTCGATTAAAAGCTTTCATTGCCATCTGCTTCTTGAAGCATATTAAAAGTGTCAGCAAAGGTTTTACTGAGTTTTAGGAGTGTTTATCTGTACCTCTCTGATGAGTCATGCAGTATATGATCTTACAGCCCACATTTACACTGAATGTTATTTCATGCTACGCACAATGCACTGGCAGAGACTGGCTCTGTTCATTTAATTTAATTGGTGATAAATGCACTTAAGCCTTTTCTTAAGTTTCAAATTTCCAAGACCACTATCATTGCCTCAGGTGCCATTTTTGGCATACATTACTTAAGCAGGAGTTTATTTTGAACTGTATCTTAAATGTATTTTTCAGGTCTTCAGTTTTCATAGCAGCCATACCATTTTCAAATCTGATAAAGTAAAAGGCTTAGGCATGGAGAGAGACTTAAAGAGCAGTCTGCCTGCCCTGTGCCACTAATCTCAAAGTCTCCCTGCTGAGTGATCGAGCAGACCGAGTGAAAGAGAGAAGGAGGGAGAGAAATCAAATCCTTAACTCCCATATGGCACAACTTATTGAAAAATTTATGTAAAGAAACTAAGTTGCAGTGTCCTGTTGACGGAAAACAATAGTGAAAAACAATGCAGACAGTAAAGAGTAGTTAAAATATTGGAAACACTGCATGATAAAGTAGTTTAACTTTGAAAGAACTAAATCCCAATTATACATACAGCTGCACAGGTGACTCATATTGCATTAAATGACAATTTGCAGTATGTGTCAGCTATAAAAGAGGTTTTTGATAATGAGAATTTTCTAACCATCAGGAGGCCACATTTCAGGTGCATTGATCAAAAATTTGCACATATATTTCACATTTCAGGAAGGCCAGTCTCACAAATAATGACAGCATATACCAGACATTGACAAACTGAATCACAGGTTGAAACTCACCAGCAGGTAGAGATAGACGCCTCACATGATGACTGCTAACCGACTCATAAATAGCCACAGAACTGAATTCACACTTTTATGATGTGGTCCCAAAACAACCAAATGAAAGGACTTTAAAAAGCTGGGATTTATCTGAGAGTCACCGTATAAAAACTACTTATATCTAAGGGTAACATACAAAGACATATAACCTAGGAAAAAGTGCACGAAACCTGGACCACTCTACAATGGAAAAAATATTTTAATCTGCTATAGAACACTATAAGAAAGGGTAGAGCAGGCTTTTTTATCAGGTGACTGCATTCTTTTAATGTGGGAAGTGACATCCTTCACATCTTCTAAATCTCTGTGATATCCGGTGCGATTTCCACACTTTGGTGTGCTGGGCTGGTAACATCACTTCAAGAGAAGCCCACCGAATCAACAATCTAATTATAAGGGCAAACTCTGTTATGGAACACATTGTGGACACCCTGGAGGTTGTAGCAAAGCAGAGAATGAAAACAAACCTGAGTGCCATTATGAACGATGCTGCACATCCTCTCTCTGATACGCTAGCATTGTGGACATTCAGCCAACAAATTATCCTTTATACCAACAGCAATAAGCCTGTAATTCGCCTCAACGAGTCTTTGACTACCAAGTCTGAAGTTTTCCTTCTTTTTAGTTTTCTTCCATTTTGGTCTTTGTGGTGTATATTTGCAAGGGTTTTGTTGTTTGTAATAATATATTATAAATTAATTAATTAATTATAAATACATTAATTTAGCCATTATTATAAATTTATTTATTTGAACAAGCCAAATGTCCCAAAGAGAACAAATAAAGTTGTATCTACTGTATATCTATCTATTGTCACAGACAGCCTCTTCACTGTATGGACTGGGGGAGCAAGCCTGGTCAGTACCGTACCTCACCCAGACAACTCTAGATGGCAGCCCCCCCTAGGTTGCAGTGGTGCATAGGACTCCTGCAGGGCTTCATGGGAGTTTGAGTTTGGTGCAGCCCTGTTGGGATTGGCAGGCGCCGCCAGGGGGTGCTGTAGCTGCTGCTGAACCCTATAGAGCAGCTCTTCCGCGGAAATAGGTCATCAAGAACCTGGAGCACTTCCAGGTGTGTTATAAAAGGAGCCAGCAGCCACTACTCCGGGAGTCAGAGTCGGGTGGTAGTGGATGAAGTTTGCTGGAGAAGAGTGGTGGAGATAGAGAGAAGAGGAAAGTATTGTGCAGTACTTTGCTTTGGACTGTGTATTGTGCATTGTGGAGAAAAATAAAAGCACTTGTATTTTTAGCGTTGTGCTGTGTCTGTCTGAGTCGGGTTCAGCATTGGTATAGCGCCATCTACAGTCACATTATCTATCTATCTATCTATCTATCTATCTATCTATCTATCTATCTATCTATCTATCTATCTATCTATGTTCATTTCTTGATGGGGTACTGGAAGAAATGTCTATACCAGCTATATACCTTGTCACGCACGCACAAGTAGGAGGACGTTGTATGGACCAAGTGAAGGTAATTCCATGCCAGGCCAAGGGGTGGCAGGGTGCACTAAATGTTCTCCTGTTATCTCTACAGACCAGCTGCAGGAAAACCTATCTGACTCAACCTAGAAGATGTCACTTCCGGTTCCTGTGCCTCAACTGACATCACATCTGGCTCTGGTGCCTCAATTGACGTCAGAAGATAGTCATTTCTGGTTTCCCGTATGTCACTTCCGGTCTGACTATTTAAAACCACCATCTTTGCAACTCAAGTTCAGTTCTGTTTTGGACTCAGTCTTGTGAGCATCTCTGTTCCTTTCAAAACCTTTTGCAGCCAGGGATAATATATACGGGTGGCTGCCCCAAACCTTTTCAAGCGTGTCAAGTCTGATTTTGTAACAACCTATTATCTGAAACCTCTTACCCATTCTACTGTATGTATTGAACCCCACATATTCAACCCTAGGGACCTCTAATGGCAGGCTGCTAGAAATTAACAATCTAGGTTCTCAGCTTGCTAGTAACAATCAGACCGATACAATGAAGTATACTTTCACTTGCAAGTGTCAGTCAGCTGAGAGAGACCTGAAAGGCTTTCTGGAAGTGTCAATTTTTTTTCCGAACATCAACTGAGCTGAGATCTTTGCAAAAGTGTCAGAAAAAGCAGCAAATGAATTGTGAATGGGCGCCATGGTGGCACAGTGGTAGCGCTGCTGCCTCGCAGTAAAGAGACCTGGGTTCGCTTCCTGGGTCCTCCCTGTGTGGAGTTTTCATGTTCTCCCCGTGTCTGCGTGGGTTTCCTCTGGGTGCTCTGGTTTCCTTCCACAGTCCAAAGACATGCAGGTTAGGTGCATTGGCGATCCTAAACAGTCCTTGGTGTGTGCGCCATGCCGTGGGCTGGCGCCCTGCCCAGGGTTTGTTCCTGCCTTGCGCCCTGTATTGCCTGGGATTGGCTCCAGCAGACCCCTGTGACCCTGTGTTAGGATATACCGGGTTGGAGAATGACTGACTGAATTGAGAATTATTTTTGAAAAACATCTAATAAAAGTCAGTTGCTTTTCTTTCCTTTCCTGCAGACATGAAACACCTGACCTACTTGTTTTTATCTCCATTAGCTGAGTGTGCCATGACATTTTAGAGTTTCTAAAAACACACAGAAAACATTACTAAATCATTATCACTAAGTCAAGGCTATCATGGGAATTCAAAGCTACACTTGCTAACTAAGCAAAATATTAGAAATCCTGCTTTGACCTTTACGCTTTCCCAGAATGAACAGCACACCTGTTCAGCTTGACAGGGCTTTCTGGCTAAGGAATAGTCCACCCAAAAATACTGTTTATTTTAAATGTTACTTACCCCATATGGTTTGTAGTGATAGCTGCAAAAACATTTAATCTTGTGTTTTCATGCAGAGTTAACAAAGTTTATGCTTTAACACTTTGAACGTTAGGTAGAAGTTAATTTGTATTTTACTGAGCCTGTCAAATCATGACATATACTGTAAGTCTTACATCTTTATACAGCTTATATAAACTTCAGCCATCTTGCTGCTGAGCTTTGCTACCATGCCTCAGGTATTTATTGTAGTGCTGCCATCTAGTGGATAGCCGTATCATTTTTTTTTGATGCAACAGCCTGCAGAGTTATGTAATCGCGACAAAGGTATAAAGCTGCTGATGTTTTGAAACAACTAGAGTTGATACAAGATGAATATGTTGATGATAATGACAGTGATTGAGATAGTGACAATCAATTGGATGATGTGGAAACTGTGGGCTCTGGCACTGATGCAAATAGCTGACCCTAAAGCATTTATTCATCACAAGGCGTCCAACATGTCACCCACTGAGTGTGGGCACTGACCACCAAATGCATGGATAATGCAAAGGAACGTTATATTTACAACATATGTTCTTCTAAGCATACACATTGCTAGGTACCATGGTACCAGGACTCTCATTCAAATGGAGAATTGTAACCGTGTTTTTGGTCAAAATAAAGTAATTAGCAGTTTCTTTACATTTTTGACAGAGTGGGGCGAAGTGGTGGCTCTGAGGCTAGGGATCTACACTGGTAATCGGAAGGTTGTTGGTTCAGATCCTGCAAATGCCAGAAGTGATTCCACTCTGTTGGGCTCTTGATCAAAGCCCTTAACCTGCAATAACATCCATCCTAGGTATGACTTTAACCTGAATCCAGCCCTGCAAGTAGGCCCTCCAACCTACAGGGAAAACTTTGGGGTTGGTGGCAGGATTGGCAAACCAGCCACCATGAAAAACCTCATACTGTTCCATTCCATCTGAACTAATGTGGTACTGAGGTGTCACCTGTTGCATGGCTGCACTCAGGTCCTAATATGGGATCCTGAGGTGGTTTGTCATGTCGTGGGTATCTGTATCAGAGCATGCTCCTAAACCGCTCTCTCTTTGACAGAGTTACTACTGATGATAAAACTGTTGCTTTCTAATACATTATTTACTTCTTTATGAATTTTGATAGAGTTCATTATTTATAATATATGCATAGACCTAAACTGCAGTGTCCTGGTAATAAATGGTCCAACAGTCAATGTGTTTAGACATTTCAGTATTCACCTGGTAGCACTGTGATCACTGCCATGTAAACAGCTCCATTATGCCATCCGAAGAGCTCCTCAACCGAAAATGAAAAGTGTGAAATGGTAAATATATGGAGAAAGAATAAAAGTTACAAGCTCATCTGGAGATGAAAGAGGTTAAAACTAAGGTGGAAAGGATTCATCCCTGACCTGACTCCACATAATTAGAAATGTCCTGTTGTCTTCATGTAAGTTGTTTGTTCTATTATATCTCATATCAAGTTAATGCAAGTACAGGCACATATTTCGGGTTATTTGGAAAACCAGCTTACATCTCTAATTCCAGACTCTATTTTAATGCTGGACGAGTTTCATTAGACTGATTGGAAAAAGCAGGAAGGGGACTAGAGATTTATGTGAATGAGGAATGGTGACAAAGGGAGCACAGCAGAATTAAAATTAAAATGCGTGATTAAGACATTGAATTCATCCACATCACTGCCCACAAAAATAAGTCTCATCATCCTGGCTGGCTCAGCAACAGAAATGATTCCCTCTGTACTAATAGCTTAATGATGAATTATTCTGAATGCTGGTGACTTCATACAAGGTTTCAAGCATCCATTAGGCATGTTCCATTTGTGGACACTATAAGCTGGACCTGCTCTATTCAGATATTAATAACTTTAAATATAAGCCTGTGGTGTAATCTGAGCAGGTCTGATCTCATCTTACTGCAACCTACAAATCTCTTATTGACAGCAGCAAATCTCTGTTACCCAAGCCAGAAGTTTTTATTTGTTTGTTTGTTCATTGGTTGTTTATTTATTAGGGGATAGTTTCTGTAAAATTTTAATTGCTTCTTGGAGACAAATAAAGTAAAGATTATTACATATCCACTGAAACAATGTCCTTTTCTGCTCACATCCTACTATTCTATTAATTATTGTGTTTTATTCATGAACTAAAATAGCTTTAGGTTTGCAGAGTGCAGTTTCAGGAGAAAATGAGTATTTTTAAATTCACCCAGGAGTTATAAAATCAAGCCTATTGTGCTAAAAAAATATTTGGAAAAGAGAGAAATGCGTGCATTATATTGATACAGGGTGGCCTTTCTACAGCGAAATCATGCAGCTTTATTTGTCTCATTATAATATTTACAGAACATTTGCAGCATTTCTGCTGTTTGCAGAAAGTAAATTGTGTTTCAATAAATGCTCACAAATATTTCATGCTACATTAAAAATAGTCTAATGGCATTAAGTAATACATAAAAAATGTAAATTAAACCGCATGCTTAGTGAATGCTATTGAATACAAATTACTGAAGTAATCTTAAAACATTCTTTACATCTTCGCTCTTTAAATTTATAATTATAATCTTTAAACTACATTCTCCACTCTCCTTGAACGGGATTCCCAATTCATAGGCACTGATGTGGTGGTTCAAGGATTTCTCATCATGACATGCAAGGTGGTGCACAAAAAAGCCGAACTCTGCATGATGAGGAACGGCTCTCTGGTTTTAGCAGCAGCAAATGTAGCCAAGTAAACCCACTGAGACTTCCCTGTAGTGCAGGGGCGGGCAAACTATGGCTGGGAAGGCCACATCCTGCCTATGGGATGGGTGTGAGTGGCCCTCTGAGCTACTCATCTGAATAGGTAATTTTCTGTCCCTCATGAGGTGTTCAAAAGAAGATGATGCTACTATTGACTGGTTCTTTAGTGTCATCTAAAAGATAATTAAATAACTCAGGTTTTTACCGTACAAATAATGAGAATCTGTAATGCTGCCACATAGATGGCAAGTGTGTATGTTTTTAAGGCCATGTCACATTAGACAACTTTTTCAGACATAGCCTTCATTTAGCAAATCAAAAGCATTCACACTATGCTCCTTTTGAAGGGCGTCTAGTCCAACATACTCAGCAACTCACCCCAACTTTAGTAGTTCTGGATTTTGTCTTTAGTCATTAGGGTGGGTTCTGTGTACATGAGAGTGGACAATCAATGAATGAGCATATGCAAGTACAACATATCATTCATCAACAAGAAACAAGGAACATTGGTGTTTTGTACGTCAAAAACTGAAGAAAAACTTGCGTGTGTGATGTCTCGTGTTTTATGTACAACAACAGCATGAAAAGAAACAAAGGGGCAAGATTATGGCTGAATTTCCCTTCAGCCTGAAAACCCTTTGTACTGCACCGACTCTGTCAGGCAGCAAGTTATTGGCTAATAGAAAATGGAATGAGCACAGCTGTGCTGGAAGATTGGCATGCAGTCAATAAGTGTGATGTGTCCAACAATTCTGAGTCGTGTAAATTGACGTGGTTGGGCGATGAGATCAGGAACTACAGTTGGCAAGTCTGACATGCTCAATGACTAGATGTCTCTTCATGTTATATCGATTTTGGAAGCTTGCCTGCCTTTGTCTTTGTCTTTGTCATGCGGTTAAGATAAGAGTTTGCATGAGGAACAACACCAATGAATGGCTTCAGGTCTGAGTACACAAAATTCAGTATTAAGAGAGCTATTTACAAATGTGAGGGACAGAATTTAGAAGCAGAAAGGTCTTCTTGTTTGAGGCCAAACAAAATGGATTATTCTTGTACTTCAGCCCAAGTGTTTGGTGAGACAAGGAGTAAAATGCACTTACCAGCACCATTATCTTAGTTTGTGTGTAATTCAAGCACTTCATTGCTGAGTCAGAAGTAAAGGACAGGCTTCTTTTCTTTGTGGCTTGTGAGGGACAAAATGTGGCAAAAATCTGGAGGGAACCCTGAGGCAATCTGAAGGAAACCTGCACCATCAAGAAAACAACCCCATGCACAAAGCCAAAGTCACATAGAAATGGCTTCAAAATAACAATGTGAATGTCCTGGAGTGACCAAGTCACAGTCCAGATCTCGATCCAGTTGAGAATTTGTATCAGGACTTGAAAAAGGCTGTTCAGTCACGATCCACATTCATCCTGACATAGCTCGAGAAGTTTTGCCTAGAAGAATGTAGAGAAATTGCTCAGTGCCAATGTGCAAAGCTGATTAAGAGAGACCTTTGCACAAAGATTTAAGGCTGTCATGACTGCCAGAGTTGCAATCTATATCTATGCAAAAGGCCAAAAGTCCAAGTCTTTAGCGTCCTGGTGCTTCCTCTCTTGCTACATGGTTGCGAGACATGGACGCTATCCAGTGACCTGAGATGAAAACTGGACTCCTTCGGTACTGTGTCTCTCCGGAGAATCCTTGGCTACCGCTGGTTTTACTTTGTGTCGAATGAGTGGTTGCTCATGGAGTCCCGAATGAGGTACATTACCTGCATCATGTGGGAGCGTCAGTTACGGCACTATGGTCATGTGGTGAAGTTCCCCAAGAGTGATCCAGCTTGCCTTGTTGAGGAACCGTGTGGCTGGACCAGGCCAAGGGGACGCCCAAGTAACATCTGGCTACAGTAGATAGAGGGTCATTTCCGGAAGGTGGAACTGAACCAACTGTCTGCCTGGGGGGTTCCCAACCAGGATCCCAAGCTGTTTTGTTGTGTGGGTGAGTGCAGTGACATGCTGTACCAGTGCATGCTCCCCAACCTGATCTGACCTGTTGGCTGCCTGAGTTGCAGCTACTAAACAATGACTTGAAGGGCATTTATTTTCCATTTTATATATTTATGTAATTAATTTAGGCTACTTTGCAGAGATCTGTTTTCACTTTAACATTGATAGTGCCTTTTTTGTTGATCAGTGTCAAAACAGCCAAATTAAACCAACTGTGACCCAGTGTTTTTTAACAATTAAATGTGAAAACTTGCAAGGGTTCAATACTTTTTATAGGCACAGTAATATTAGTGAAACAGCATATAGCGCTGCTGCCTCACCGCTGCCGAAGAATGAGTTCACATACTTAACATGAATGAATGGTTTGCCATTCTTGGCTAATATAAGAATAATTAGATGATAAAAATTGACTCAAACTTATTTTAAAATGTGCAGTTAATTCTGAGAACAAAATAATAATGTATTTGTAACCAAGCATTAATAGGGTAAAACAAATTTCAATGAATTGCTCTGCTCCAGCTGTTCTATAAGAAATAAAAGCCAGAAGGGCAGAACGAGCGGTGTGATCGCTGCCTGTTGTGTAGGCTCAGGCTTTGGCTCTTTTCCAGTTTTTCCTGATAATACTTCTTAAGACACTCAATAGCCGTTTGCTGACTCAAGAGCACATAAAAAAAGAAAGGTTTATTTCTTCTGCTTCAGAGGATTCTCTGACATTTTCAAAATTACTTTGCCAGAAGTCACTTCAAAGCACAGCAAATGGATTCTGGCAGCAAATGTTTGTTTAACAGTTACTGTGTATGCCGCTTAAAAAGAGGTTCTCAAATGAGGTTAAAGGCAACATCTGAATAATTCATGTGTGTGTCGGTGTGTTGGGGGGAGTTACATGCACATTCCAAAAGCAGACAAATAGATTATAATGATTATACAGTAATATAAAACATTTCACAGTGTTTAGCAGAGTGCATATTCAAAAACAAACTTTCACATTTTGAGCAGATGCAGAAAGAGTCTAATTAAGCTAAACTGGATTTAAGTGTGGAGACAGTTGAGAAGATGGATCAAGTTTAAAGCATTTAAATAAAATGCAGGGCAAGTTCTTCTTGAAGGTTAGAAGCAGTAAGAAATTACAGAGAAATTACTCTGCAGTGGATAAATAAGGAGCAAAAAAAGTTGCAATGGAACAAAACAGTCACATATCAAGACAAACAAATCCAGTGCTAACTGTACAGCATTTTGAGCAACTGTTCAAAAAGACATTAGGAAAGCTAAGTTCTAGTACAAGCTCAGCACTTTATTGTCATTGTGTATCACAACAAAATTACTTTTTGTGACAGCCCCAAGGTTCATTTAAAGAAAAGTCAAATAATTCCAAATATGTCGCATACAGTGTTAAGTGATCAAGTCACCAGAGCAAATTATTATTGCTCAAAGTACAGCAGCATAAATTGTTATTGCACCTGTTAATGAATAGTACAGTACATATTATATATTGTATTACATTAGTATATTGCACATTACCAATATAGCTTATTGCACGTTTAATTAAAAATGATCTCAGACTGAGGAGATTCAGAATTCAGAAAGTTTATGGCAGGTGGGAAAAAGTTATTTTTTAGTCTGTTTGTGTGTACAAGGATTGACCTAAAGCGTCTCTCTGACGGGAGGAGCTCAAACAAAGAATTTCCAGGATGAGTTTTGTCCTTGAGAATGTTTTTGGCCCTTCTCACACAGCGAGTCTTATACAAGAGTTCAAGTGATGGCAGTTCAGTCCCAGTAATGGCCTCTGCTGTTTTTACGACCGGCCGCAGGGCTTCTTTAGCAGCCTTGGTGCAGCTGTTGTACCAGGCCATCATGCAGTTAGTTAAGATGCTCTCTATAGTGCATCTATAGAAATTAACCAACAGCTTCCGGGGGAGGTCAGCTCTTCTTAAAAATAGAGGCGTTGTTGTGCTTTGCCTATTATAGCCAAGTTGTTGTCAGCCCAGGACATGTCCTCTGAGATGGTGACTCCTAGAAACTTGAAGCTGGAAACTTGAACAGGCAGTTCAAGCAAAATATTCAGGAAATGTAAAAGTTACACAAAGAGAGTCTTTCAATATTTTAGTAGAAAAAGAACCAGCTAGGAAGAGGGGAAGAGTATTAAGAACAGTAAGGAAGAACTAAAAGGTACAAATAATGAAAGAGTGAATGCTCTGAACATGAAGAACTAAAATATTCAAAAAACAAAACAGTGAATCCTCTGATCAAGAAGAGCTAAAATATACAAATAATGAAATAGTGAATCCTCTGATCATAAAGAACTAAAATATACAAATAATGAAACAGCAAATCCTCTGAAAATTTTTCTTTCTGAAGTTTATATATGTGATGAAGTTGATAACTTCTCAACAGTAACAGTGACTATCAATTGGGGATCTGGAAATTGTAGAGGATGAATTGCTTTGTTGATGAAATACACTGACATCTAACAGATTATTAGGTTAGATAATATTTATCCTTCTGTACTGTGGCTGGGTACAGGAATAACAGGTCGCGAAAATAAAAGCTGGGACACCAGCCAGGGTGTGCTGTTCAATATAGCAGAAACTTCAACCAAAAAAAAGAGAAACACCTCTTGTCATTTAGGTGTCTTGCTCTAGAATTCAAATAAGCAACAAGGCTTGGTTCAGCTGCAGTTTCAGGGTCTGTTTGCTTGGGATCTCTGTCCAGCGGGTCGCTCACGCCAAAAAGACACCTCCTTCCTGGCAACAGGGGTTCTTATAGTTAGCGAACTGGAAGAGATGGAGCTAAGTGCCCTCACTGTGTGGATTCTCAGGGCTGCAAGGAGAAAAGGAGAAAAGAATGTTAGCAAAAGTGCCCCCTCTTGACCCGGCGGGCTATTACATAGCTTGATCGAGCCCATGTGGAGATCCTCCAATGTGCGTGCATGACAGTACTTAAGGAAGTTAGTGAATGCATATGTAAACCCTTAATACATATTTTTCAAAACTCTCTGCACACTAGGTAGGGATATTTCTAAAGAATTGGAAACTAGAAAATAGGATCTCATCATAAGAATTGAATGATCAGGACAATCCAAGCAACTACAGACCTGTAAGATTAACATGCAGCACAGGTACATTAATAGAAGCAAATATCAAGGAAAAGCCTGAGCACCATAAGGTAAGAACAAATGTATTAGCAAATAATAAGGGTTTAGATGAGGAGATTGTGTTTCACAAATATGCTGGAAAAGGCAGCAAACATATGTGAAAACAGAGGTATGAATTATGTTATTTATCTTGATTTTCAGAAAGCTTTGGGTCAGGTACCACATGACATGGTTGTGATCAAATTAGAAAAAGTAGACATAACAGAGCACAATGTGTAGAAAGGCACAGCGAGTTCAGCTACAATTTTGGTCCTTTCAGATATCGGTTATTTTCACTGTTTACTATTCTGTCATGATACTTCAAACATAACACGTCAGACAGACAAGGTTCTCTTCTGCTTGTGCGGTCCAAAACAACCATGTTCTTTATTCCTTATATCTTGTCAGGGATGCCAGGGGCAACGACCAGGCCAGGACGCCGTGAGGGACCGGAAGAGGGTCAGAGCCCACCCTGGATCACGTGGGGGCCGCCTTCCTGGTTGCTCTGGGAGCCACGGGTACAGGGCATGGAATCTCCACCCTGTAGGGCCCCTTGGTCACCGCCAGGAGGCGCCCCAATGCCTTGGGGACCTGTTACCCCAGCACTTCCGCCACACCAGGAAGTGCTGGGGGGAAGATTTAGGATGGCACCCGGAGAGCTGCCGGGAGGACAGCCGGCACTTCCGCCACGCTGGGGCGTGGCCAGAGGAGGAATGCCGGGAACACCTGGGGCTTATCCGGGGACTGTTTAAAAGGGGCCGTCTCCATTCATTCAGCGCTGGAGTCGGGTGGAGGCAGGACAAGACATCTCAGAAAAGGAATGGAAGGTAGCAATGAACAGAATTCACTCGAGCTCCATATTTGAAAAAAATTGATTATTCAACTTAAAATCTTTTATCGAGCACGTCTGTCTCGTTTGAAATTATCCAAGGGCAGGATCCAACCTGCAAACGTTGCAATCGAGTTCCAGCCTCACTAGGCCACATGTTTTGGGTGTGCACCAAAGTAACATCATTCTGGATGAGAATTTTTAAATGGCTATCAAACAGTCTTGGTGTCACAATCCCCCCTAATCCACCAACAGCTGTGTTTGGGCTTAAAGTGGAGAAGGACAAACAAACTGTGATTGCCTTTACTACACTATTAGCACATAGACTTGTCTTGTTTAACTGGAAGAATCCTAACTCACCTCTTTTAAGTCAGTGGGTAACTGATGTTATATACTATTTGAACCTGGAAAAAATCTAATTCTCACTTAGAGGATCTGTGCTAAACTTTTTAAAAACCTGGCAGGATCTGATCAATAACATTTTAGAATGAGCATTTATATGGGTTGAAAAGACTACTTTCTCTCTTTGCTACTCCCTACAGTTTTGCTCTGGTTGTTGGTCTTCATCTCTTTCTAATGGGTGGAAGTTGATTTGATTTTAGTTTTGTTAAGTTTGACTTGATTGTGTGGAAAGTTATATGTTTTAAATAAATTCAATAAATAATAAAAAAAAAATCATTCTGTAGAGGAACGAAGAGAAAAGCCATTAAGTGATAGTGCAACACGCTGGCTTGGAGTGTTATTACCAGTAAAAATGAGCCCTGAAGTTGTCACCCATATGCACGGGTGTGACACTGGGTATGTCAGACTACACGGATGTTGGTGAGACACCGACTGCGTCTGACTCTGCTAAGATTGTGTAAATGAAGTCTTTGACTGAAAATAGCTGGAAAATCATCTCATGTGACAAGGTGGATTGGAAACTGTAAATGCTCACAAGGCACTTGAAATCTGAATAAAATTTGGTGGGTTTAAGTTAAGGGTGAATTGAAGGTATTGGTCTTGTATTAGTGAACATGGGTCTGTGTGAGGGTGCACTGCAACAAACTGGAAACTGCATCTGTTATGGTGTAGTGGTTAAGGCACTTGAGTTTAGACCATAAAGTTGCATATTCAAACCTCTCCCTTGAGCAAGTAACATTATTTATCTGTGTTTAATTTGGAGGAAATATATATAACCAATTATATTGGCTACTGATCTTGTAAGTTGCTTTGAATAAAGGCATCAGCTAAAAATCTAGTAATAGATTATAGTAATAAATAAATTAAATTTTTATAGTAATAAAAATAATCAGCAGCAACACTGGAAGCCATACAGAGAAGAACAGCCAAGTGCATCCATTAACTACTCTGACAGGCTAAAGATCTGAAACCTCTTTAATGCTGAGGTAGAAGTCTGTGTGGAGACCTAATCCTGGTCTTCAAAATTCTCAGACTTTGATTAAGCAGGGAAATAATTTCGCTTTAATGGTGAATCACATACTTGAAGACACAAGTGGAAATTAAAAGGAAATGCATTCATGTGGTACAGCGGGTCCACAGCTCAGATCGAAAAGGCCAGTTTTTAAATAGATAATCGGCACACTCACAGCTTAAAGAGGGGGCATGGTTGTGTGGTTGGAGCGGTTCTGGGACGCTGTGTGAGGTGGGCGTTTCCTCACTTATGTGCAAAAGGGGAGGAATCGTCCGCATCCATAATTGAAGCTGGGAGCCGCTAATCGCCACACCTGAGCGGAAGGGGAGGAGAAGAGAAGAAACAGAGGATGGAAAGAGAGAATGGAGGTTAAGGTTAGGTGAAGGCAGTAGGTGATGAAACCGGTGCTGGAGCGATTGAGAACGAGAGCGAGAGCAGGCTCGTTTAAGGTTGCATGCAGCTGGTAGGAGACCCCCGGAGGAGTGTTAGGCCAACTCTCAGTGGGGCTGATTGAAGCGGTCACTCCAGCTGAGCAGTTTGGAGGAGCTGGAGTAACTGACAGAGGAGACGACTTGCTGTTGAAGGAAGCGGCAGTCAAGGAGGAGGCTTGGGAGTGTTGAGCCCCAGCATGAGCGCCTTGGCCGCTGAGGAACCCAAGTCTCGGTCCGGCTGGAGCCCTATGTAGCCGGGGAATGGAAGGCTACTGGACCAGAATAGAAGGCAGCTGCATTTGCTGGTAGGGCGACTACCCTGTTGCAGGGCCCGTATGGGAGAAGCAGGGGAGCCGCCTGGTAGAAACAAGAAATCACCGGATTTTTAAGAAAAGACTGCTTCGAGCCATTGTTATTTTAACCTTGTTTTTAAAGGATGTATTTATTGGATTTTAACCTCCAGAGTTCACTTGTTTTTAATGGCTCATTTATTTAAGGACTGTTAGAGACACTGCACTATTTATTTGAACACTGTTTTGGTTTTGCTGTTTTTAAATAAAAGCACTTTGCACCATCCCCTTGCTCCGTTGTTGATATCTTCACCATCCAGCTCATCTGGTTACATTACTGACGGTGTCGGGTTCAAGAGCTCCCAGAAGCCAGCTGGGAGCATGGAGCAGAACCCGCATCATCACAATTCATGACTCAAGCCAGAGAGCACTTCATTACAGAAAGAACTGCGGTAATCACGCCTTGACAAGTTACGAGAGTATCTGGATAAGATATTAGGACAACTGAGCTAACCAAATGAGCTTGATGCTTGTTTGTCTGATTTCTTATGTTCTTATATCTCTTTTGGTCTTATGATATAGCTCCAAGAGGATAAACCCTGACCCTGGGACCCTGAATTGGATTAAGTAGATTCAGATATTTGTGATTGCATATGGCATTCTGGATTTATTCCTATTGGTGTCCTCTATTAGAATAAATTGAACTGAATTCAAGTCTGAGCCCTGTGAGGGATGGCCTGCAGCGAGGCATCACTAAAATCATTTTAAAAGTTCCTTTTCTTATTTTTATTAACTTTCATTTACCCCAATCCTCTTTTTGTAGAAAAAACAAATAAAAATGTCTCAGTGATGAATGAAACTGAGATTAAACAGTGCTTTTGTAGATCGATCTCTGAAGAAGTGAGCATTTCTTTTTTGTTGTCACATTTTCCAACCCTATGTACCTAAGTATTCATTTACTTATTTTCATCAGTAGTTAGCGTGCTCTATATAATGCAGGGGCATTTGGACTTTGCCCTATCTTAGAGTGTGCAGCTTGGCAATTTCACTTTCAGATGGCCTCAAAATGATGACAATCACGCGATGATCACTGTAGGAGTAATGATGAGAAAACATGGCTGTATGACTGTATTTTTATATTTATAATATTTATTGTTATATGTTGACTTAGAATAATAATACAAATAATAATCAATCAATTTCAGAGTAGGAGGGGACAGAAAAAGTCCTTTACAGATTGTCAATCCCCCTCTGGGCCCACTCAGACATGCTCATGCCAAGCTATTGTAAAATCACGATTAGAACATTAGAAAATTTCAACAGTTGTGATAAGAGCCATTCTCATTCAGCCCAACAAGCTTGTCCATCCTATTCACCTAGATTTTCCAAATTAACTATAAGTTAAGATTTGATGGTCATTGCAGTGCTACTCTCCACTACACTACTTGGTCATTTACTACATGTGTCTATGGTTCTTTGCATGAAGAAATACTTTCTAACATTTGTGCAAAATCTGCCCTTAACGAGTTTCCAACAAATGTCTCCATCTCCCTGTTGAAGAATTTATTTTAAAGTAACATTAATTCCTGTCATAATTTCAAAAACTTTGATCATGTCACCTCTTAATCTCATGTTTGTTTAAACCAGTGGTTCTCAAACTGTGGGGCGCGCCCCCAAGGGGGGCATCGAATAAATGAACAAGATGTCAAAATTAATTTTTTACATTTTTATTTCAAATTTAAATTTGCAAGCATATAATCACAACGAATGCATTATAACTAAAATTAAAATAAAACATTTCTAAGGCATAGATCTAATGACTAATATGTGCCTGCTTTAAAGTACACAGCCTGTCCAGGTTTGGTTTGATATTCGAGATATCGAGACACTCTCAGCTCCTTTTCTATTTGAAGTTGTTTCTATGACAAGTGGCGCCTCTACTGCTGCTTTTATAGTCACGTATTTTCAATCCAGAAAGTTCAAGACGTATCGGTATCTGTCGCGAACATTCGGGTAACAGTAGATCAGGTGATAATGCGGTACGACTTCACCACATTGGCAGCGTAGTCAATATTGCCAAATTGAGTTAAATAATTTACTGCATATTGGGTTATTTTCATGATACAACTAACAGTGGTATAATATTTGTCTGACAAAAATACATTCGTCTCACGTAGATTGACTTCTTTCGGTGTCCTCGTTTACGAGATTTTTAAAAATTAAAACATATTTAATTTCTTTACATAAAAAAATAATTAAATAAGAATAAGTAATTTATTCTTTGTTTTTAAGATTAGAATTCCTACCAAAAACCACAAGGCATTTTAACAGTTATTAAAGCACTTTAAAAAAAATAAATTATGAATATTTCATCGAAGTAAGCCGAACACATGCAAATCTTATGTAAGTAAAAATGACAGGATAACACGACACCACACGAGTATCATACCTTTGTTAGTTATATCAGTTATTCCCATCTATCTTATATTATGCAGGGGGCGCAGAATTATTCCAGGGGGGGGCACGAAATATGAAAGTTTGAGAACCGCTGGTTTAAACTGAAAAGATTAAACTTCTTTAATCTCTCCTCATAGCTCATACTGAGTCGCTCTCCTCAAGTCAAGTCGAGTCAGATTATTGTTACATCACTTAACATGTATGTACAGATGAGTTAAAAACTTTGTCTGTAAGGTCCTCAGTAGTAGCAGAGCATACACATAATAAATGCATTTAAATATTTAAGGACTTTCTCTAGTGCTGCTCTGTCCTTTTTGTAATATGGAGACCAGAACTTTACACCGTGCTACAGTAGATGTGACCATGCTGTACGTGGTGGCTGGTTTGTTGGTAAGATAACTTGCTGAACCCTCAGTGTTACTTGTGGCCTGTACAATTCATGTTAACAGCAAAAATGTCATTAAATGTGCCAGGTGATAGTGGCTAACCGCTCAGGCGCTGACACTTTACGCCTTTCCCCGAGCTCCAGAACTCAAAGGAGAAACGCAATAATGGCGCACATTATCTTGTGCTCTCAGTTGTGGAGTGTAGCTTGATACTTTTAAATACGGGTGGTAGGCTCTTCTACCAGCCAATGAAGTTCAGAAGAATTGTGATTGTGTCTATATGAGGTTGATCAGCACACTCCATATATGGATGTTTCAGGATGGTGATCGACAAGAATTCCCATACACATATTTACAAGGTGATTAGGATTTATATGAGGTAAATTACTTAGAAATGTGCATACAGCAGGTTTTTTTCTTGTTTGCTGTACACATTTTCCTGTTTTTTGGTGTGAGCATATTTTCACACTCAAGTTTTATAAATGAGACCCCTGCTGTATAGTTCACACCAAGCTATAGATACAGCATGCAAACCCGCAGACAAGAGCTAGTCAAAGGATTTGAACTAAGCAGGCTGGATCCATGAGGTGTTAACAACAACATTTATTTATATAGCACATTTTCATAAAAAAAAGTAGCTCAAAGTGCTTTACATAATGAAGAAAAATAAAAGACAAAATAAGAAAGTAAAATAAGACAACATTAGTTAACATAGAAAAAGAAAACTCCAGACGGCTGGAGAAAAAATAATAAATAAAAATAATAAAAGGGGACCACTGTGTTACCATTTTACATTTCAATAAAAATTAAAAATAATAATGATAATAATAATAATACATACTGTAAGATGCTCCCACATTTGCTGATTACATAGTGCAGCAGTGAACAATTCAAAGCCCACAGCACCCGTCTAGTAGCAGAGCTACATACCAATTTATCTGACCTACATTGGGCACATTGACTCGTTTATTTTATTATAGAGAATAATAAATGTACTACATTCTGACTTGAGGGGATGGATATTTACACAATCAACTGTTTCGTCTTTTATATTTCATCCATCCATTATCCAACCCACTATATCCTAACTACAGGGTCACGGGGGTCTGCTGGAGCCAATCCCAGCCAAAACAGGGCGCAAGGCAGGAACAAACCCTGGGCAGGGCGCCAGCCCACTGTAGGGCATGTATTATATTTTGTGACAGATAGGGGGCGCTATCGCTCCCTTGAGCCCCTGTCCACGACTCCAGACACCAGGTAAAAGTCCAATACTTGACTTTATTTAATTGCCACAGTGCACAAAGCAACCTCTCCTCCAATATATTCATACAAATCACAATAATCCAATCCTCCAACTCCCAGATGCGTTGCCACCCTTCCACCCAGCTCAGCTCACCTTCTGGGAGCTCTCACAGTCCTTTTATATTCCCTGACCCGGAAGTGTTCCCAATCCCAGTCCATGTGATCCTGTATCACTTACGGGTCAGGTAAAAAGTTATTTTCTTCACCCCGGAAGCACGTCGCTCTTCCTTTGACGAACTTCCAGGTCATAGGGCACAAATAAGTCTTTGGTCCTCCCTGCAGCTCCCTCCTGCGGCCCCTGTAGTATCCAGCAGGGCTGAGGATAAAAACTACATAGTCCATGACTCCCTGCTGGTCTTCGGGGCACCTTCATACTGCAGGGAAGGCTCCATCTGGCGGCCTGGGGGTATTGGCCGGGATGACAAGTTGGCCAAAGGTCACAATTTCTAACTACTTTTGACCACTTTGCAGAGATCTGTTTTTGCTTTGACATTAAAGAGTCTTTTTCTGTTGCTCAGTGTTAAAAATGGTAAATCAAATCCACTGTGATTCAATGTTGTACGTACAACAATACAAACTGAAAACTTCCAAAAGGTTGAATTTGCTTTATTTAACCTTGAATGTGAAACATTTTTGGGCCAGAGAATGTTTAAAATGCTCTTCCATTTAGACTAATGATTATATTGTGTTCACATAACAAATAATCACCGTACTACAGGGTTTTCAGGAATAGATTAGCTTTGCAGAGCAGTGAAAGCCTGTCTAGAATCATCAAGAACCACAACCTATAGCTTCTACTGGAGCAAAGCAGGTACTGACACCGGTAGTACGCCTGTTACATTCAATCACATCAGGCCAAGGCTGATTAATAGAAAGGTTTTCTCTTAGGTAACATTAAACTTGAGGAATGATGAGAGAATTGTGTGGAGAAGCTACAGAGTCAGGTTGAAAAATGACAGCACAGTTTTACAAATATACTTTTCTTTGATCTAGTTCCAAATTAAAAAAAAAAAAAAAAGACTTTACTTTTCATCCCTGTTTAAATGTATCCTCACATATTTTGTATTTTTGCATGTACGTTACACGTTATGTATAGGTAAGTGCATGTTTTTTTTCCCACCTCAAATTGATTTCAAGGGAATTATTCTGCATTTTAAATTATTCACTCTTGAAATGATCTTTCGATAGAAGAATTTTATTATTCTAGTCATGTGTGTCTGGCAAGGTTATAATGTATACTGATAATGACCTCTGCTACTATTTTCTAATGATGCCAGCCATTAGGGACAGATCTACGCTGAATAAGAAAATGCATTTCCTATAATAAAGTATATTGTCAGTGTAATGAAGGTGCTTATTTCAAAATGAAAATGGTTGGCTGCATTTTTTCACACTCTCTGAAAAGCTGAGTGTAAATACTGGTGGGCCTGCTCTTGGCTAAATACTGCCATTTTGGCTCTGATTTGAGGCTAATTAGAAAGTATTCAGAACCCTTCCCTTTCTGAAAAATGTATTGTATTGTAGATTTAATTTTAAATTGTTTAATTTTGCCATTTTTGCCCATCAGTCTAAACTCAAGAACCAGTAATGACAATGTGAAAATGTGTTTTCAAAAACGTTTGCAAATTGTAAGAAACAAGACAAGAACAGCTTAAAGTGTTGGGGCATGTGAAGACAAACCCAGTGTAATTGATGAAGAAAAAAATTGCGAACATCAACACTCGTCTAATCGTGCCTACATAAGATGGCGGGTTTTCCAACTTTGGGTATTTCTGGCAGAAAGAAGCAGGTCCAGGTGGACAGACATTGAAAGTGACGTCAATGGCATTAAAGCCATCAATCTTTGGGTCTGCAGGGGAAGGAAAAGAAAAGGCATTATTGCATACAGCCACCTCGTGGAGTGGAAGGAAATTACCATCACCAGAGTCCCTAAGCTGCCACCTATGTGTGACAAAATTTATTAAAAATCAATAATTGAAATCTTTCGCTTTTGTTTTCTATCTATGTACTATACTTTTCCAGTGTGCTAAAGTTATACATACAGTATATAAAGGGTGATATTCAAGTGCTGAGTGTGAAAACAGTGTTAAGTCTGTACATGGTCAAATGTTAGCTCTCGTATGATAAGACAGAGTTTGTGGTTTAAAGTATTTGTTTTATGTCTCAAAGTGAATTGACTATGTAAGGGATAAAACTACAAAATATTGTCCTATTATTGAATTGGTAACAATAGAGAACCATATGCCTCTTGGAGATTCTTTACCTCCAATCAACGTTTTTCACAGTTGACAGAAGCGCTGCAGAATTCTGCCTGAAGATGACACAAGATCAGCATCAAAGACAGCAGAAAACAATGCTACCATGCACTGAATCATAAAAGAGAACTGAAGAGTGATGATAGATGAGATAGAACTATGAACGGAAGAAAGTCTATTTCTTCCTATCCTTGTAGTCATCTAATGTAATACAATAAAAGACACTTGTGAGCCACAGCTTGTCACGGATTTGTTGTTCAGAATTTAACAAATGGATGATATTATTTAGAATTGAACTCATCAAACAATTAGAAGGTTGTAATCATTATGCAGGTTGGCAAAGCATTTATTAGCATACAGCCATTAATGCATATTTTAAGAAAGGTGAAGTAATATTTTACTGTTCTGCAATAAATTATAAGCAAATAACATGTGCAATAGGCCTGTGTTATACTCTCACATCATTACGTCCCATTGGTAATTGATTAATACCAGTCAGCACCTAAATACTCATTTCTGTCACAACAGTGTCGAAACAATACCATTTACCATTTAATTTTGTCTGTCTTTCTTCTCTTCACCTTCTAGTATATAATTTCTCTTAGACTAGATGAAATGCTTTTAAAATATATGTATAAATATATAATGCATATTATATATAGGGCAGTACGGTGGCGCAGTGGGTAGCATTGCTGCCTCACATTTAGGAGACCCGGGTTCGCTTCCCACATCCTCCCTTCGTGGAGTTTGCATGTTCTCCCCGTGTCTGCGTGTGTTGGCTGGGATTGACTCCAGCAGACCCCCTGTAGTTAGGATATAGTGGGTTGGATAATGGATGGATATTATATATAAATATATTGCTGTTTTAAAATACATGAAACAACTACAGTAAACAGTTAAGTGCCAGAAAAAATCAGTTATTTCAGTGAGCTAACAAGGATTTTAGAATGAAGCAGGAGACAGATGTCTATTAACAGATGAAGGTTAAAACTGGGGGATCAAACACCAAGATACAAAACTAAAACAAGACAAAAGTTATAGTCAATTGCAAAATTCAAAACCCAAAGTATGTTAAATTCAATACAATAACACAACTTATTTTTTAATATGAGTTCATGCACAGAGCACTGTGACAAATTGCCAGGTAAAATACAAGTACAGATTATAAAAAACACTAAATACAGAATTAGTACATATAAAGATAGAGAAGTTTTAAAGCACACAGAAAACAATATCTGTCCATTAATTAATTCTTGAACTATGGCCAATTGACAATGGAAAAGATGAAAATTGTAAAAAAGAAAGTCAAAGACAAAGTCAGACACAGGAATGGAGAGCTTGGCCAATTGGGCATCTACCCTTTCCTGGACTTTTTTTACTTTCTCGTATATGAAGTATAAGGAAAGTATTATAATCGACCAAAGACTCGATGTCGAGATTTAGATGAATTTTGCAAAAATCCCAATGTTTTAGACCTCCCTGACTTTCTCGTATATGAAGTATAGGGAAAGTATTGGAATCCTCCAAAAAATCTATTTCAAGATTCTGATGAATCTCAGTGTTTTAAACCTCCAAGTCCGAAAATACCACTTTTGGAGTTATGTCTGCGTGTATGTAAACTCATAACTTGAGTACGCTTTCACTTAGATCAACCAAATTTTTCATACAAGTATTAGGTACAAAACATTGATTTCTATCAACTTTTGGGCTATTTCACTAAACCAGAAGTGGTACTTTACCTTTTATTCATACAGCTGCAGTCAGATTTATTCAACTTTACTTTTATAATAATTGTTCTATATATTATTAATTTGATTTGCTTTGTTGTTGATAGTTCTTTAATGTACAGTACATAATAATAATAATACATTTTATTTATATAGCGCCTTGCGGTTTACTCCCCAAATATTCATCCCCGTATCTGAGCATGCGGGAAAGGCTAAGGAGACCACTCCCAATTTTTATAGTAGAGTCTGCTCTACTGGGCAGTCCAGTCTCTTGACAGAATATTTACATATGCTCCTTTATTTGAGATGACTTTTCCTTTAACAGGAGGAGATCTTGGTAGTAAAGCAGTTGACTCATAATCACGGCCCACCTTAAATCCCTTCGCACCTCCTCATCAGTGTCTTTTGTACTGTAAATGTGTTGATCAGTAAGTCAGTGGTTTTCAACCTGTGGAGCGGGTGTCAATAAAAGTTAAGTAGATATAATAAAATATGCATCTACATTTCAAAAAAATGTTAGCAGGGTGCGATTAAAACTGTTATGAAAACTCGGGTCGCAAATACTTAAAGGTTGAGAAACACTGCAGTAAGTAATAATTAGATCTAATTTGTGGTTATATCAGGCCACTGTCAATCTAACAAAACCATAATGAGTTTAACAAATAAGTAAAATATTTGCTAAAAGCATCAGTGTCCATGATTGGATATGAATATGGCCCTGATGGTCTATAGACTAGTACTACATTTGTTCTGGAATCTTGTTTGAATATTTAACTGTACATTAGCAAAAAAAATAATAAATTAGGTGCAACAGAGAAAGTTTACATACAAAATTATCTTGTGTGCATACAAAACGTTTTTGTGCGCACAAGAAATGTGATTTTTTTTTTTACTCGTGTCATGAGTGCCTCAAAGGATGTAAATCTGCGTACATTTTTAGAAGAGGTTTGAAACTCATCTAAGTATGCTCTTTATTCTTCAGTTATCAAGTGATTTAAATTGTGCTTCAAAACTTAATTTATAAGATGCCCCACAACAGGAATTCTGAGTAGCAGGCACAGGCTACTAACAGCTGAGACAAACAGCCTTTGATTTAAAATCAGAAGACTGCAACCTTAATGATGCTATGATCAATTTTACTATCGTATTTTAGGGTATAATAGAAGATCCCTTTCAGTTAGAATGAAGACCATCACTCTTGAAAATTTTTGGTCTTTCCCAAAAATCATCCCAATTATTTACAAAGACCTGTTAAAGCCCATTGCGGCACTTCTTGTGTGATTTTGGGCTATACAAAAATAAACTGTACTGTATTGTGCTATGCTTTATTTGAACACCAGGGGCATCATGCATAATGGCGTGTGTAGAATTCACACTAAAACACGGCTTAAAGCAGAAATTTGCATATGCAGAAAAAAATTCAAATGCATGAATCTATGCGTACGTCAACTTCCACGTTCTTCCACTCCATAAATTCCGATCAGCGTGAAAACTAACGCACGTGCACGTGCCTTCTGTCCCGACCCGTCTCCTCCCAGAATTATGCCTCTTTGAATATGCAAATCAATATAAATAGCCCTTAAGCTCAGCATTCTGTGAAAAGACAATGGCAAAATCAAGGGGTAAAATAGAAGAGTTTCAGCGAATACCAAGTTTTGGCAAAGAAAAACATACTATTTGTTGGTTTAAACAGTGGTATAAACAACAAAAGGAAGTTGATCGAGTGACATAGAGTGTCAGAGAAACTTGAAAGTTCAAGTTCACAAAGTTCCACAGTGCCCAAAATAAAAAAGAAGGTGACAGATATCAAAGTTGCTGTGAAAAGGCGAGTCGTAGCCCACCATCTGAGAGTCATATGGAAGCTTATTAGGGTACAGAGAAAAGACAAAAAATAGGCACACATTGGGAAAAAAAGCTCAAAATATCAACTTTAATCTCGAAATTTCCACTTTAATCACATAGTTTATTTTGTCATTAAAGTAGAACATCATAAACTTCATCTTAAAATTGTGTAAATTACTAGTTTCTCAAATACCATCGTAACTAAAGTAGCACGTTAAATGATTTGTATTGTATGTGTTCTTCTATGTGTGTGAATCACTACGTACTTCTTAAACCAGCTTTTTCTTCCTCCAACAGGACACAGAATCCATTTCATTCGTGATATTACAGCGCTCTGAATAAATTAAATACTGAGATGTATACTTGATATCATTTTCATGATGATAGGAATTAAAGCATGTTATTGAACAAGGAAACACAGTGGCTCAGTGATAGTGATAACCTTGTGCCCCGTCCAGAGATTGTTCCTGCCGCACACAAGATGTTTGCTGCGCCGTGCACGACCGTTGATGAAATATTTTACTACAGCAGTACTGTCTCTTTCAAAGTAATAACCCCCAATTCCTGTCCTTCCTTTTCTTTTTCCAAGTAACCAATCACCACACAATCAGCTCTGTAGATGTCAAGCCATCTGTAAGCTTAGAACGCAGATTCTTCAAAGCTTTTAAGGAACATTGAAATATCTTCATAGAACATGTTTCATTATTCTATCCATCTATCCATCCAGTGTTGCGCCAGCCCCAGCAAGAATACAACGCAAGGTTGGAAACAATGCCTGAACAGAGTGCCAGCTCTTCGCTAGCACTGCGACACCGTGTCCTCACATGTTTGATTATTAACCCATCCATCCATTTTCCAACCCGTTGAATCCGAACACAGGGTCACAGGGGTCTGCAGGAGCCAATCCCAGCCAACACAGGGTGCAAGGCAGGAACCAATCCCTGGCAGGGTGCCAACCCACCGCAGGACACACACTAGGGACAATTTAGAATCGCCAGTCCAGCTAACCTGCATGTCTTTGGACTGTGGGAGGAAACCCACGCAGACACGGGGAGAACATGCAAACTCCACGCAGGGGGGCCCGGGAAGTGAACCTGGGTCTCCTAACTGCGAGGCAGCAGTGCTACCACTACACCACCGTGCCGCCCTTTAATTATTAACAATATAGATTATTTAAATGATATTAAAATGTTATCTGTATAATGTAAAAAAAAACATATTTTGCTGCATTTAATCTTAAAATTGATATCGTCATCATATGTAAATATGTGCTTTATAAAGTGGCACAGGTTGTCCAATACTATATCTGTATCGCAAGTTTACAGTGAGGTAATTGTACTTATAAGTACAAACAGTTCTACAAGGAGCACTTGATGGACTGATTGATTGTGTTTAGAGCTCTTAGGATGAAACTGTTTCTAAACTGCGTGGTCAGTACAGGAAAGGCTTTGAAGCATTTGTCGTATGAGAACAGATCAAACAGCACATGGTTGAGGCAGGTTGTGCTTGATGCCGTATACCAATAATTCTCCTTCTGATCAGCTGCTGTAGGGCTGTGATTTCACACTCAGATACAGTGGGATAAATACTCTGAGTGGTGCATTGAGAGTAGCAACGCTAAAGCAACTATGGTATTTGGAATAGATTGGCCATTCCGTGGACCATTATATTGTTTCAGGTTAATTACAATCAGATGCCTTAAACTAATAAACAACATGTGGCTAATTTCAGTGTATTTGATAAATTTGCGTCAGGAATGTGGATCTAAAAAAGAAAGGGTAACTGCACTGGAACAAAAGCACTGCTTTGACGCTGGGTGCCGCCAGTTTGCAAAACCGAGTGGAGAACTTGCGTATGCCAGGGACTGAGCTAGCAGGAAAATGTGCATTTGCTTTACGGCAAGTTTAGTTTTTATACATCACGATGTGAGCATGGAAACTGGAGTATGGAACATTTTTGTGCATATGCACCATTTATACATGAGGCCCCAGGTATTTAACCAGCAATGAAGGGAATGCAATCTGGTATAAATCAAATCCCGTCTATATAACTTGGTAGGGGGTCAGACACAATTAAATTTTAACTTTTTGTTTTAGCTTTGATGCATTAATACCTCAGATTGCTGCAAAATGATATCGTTAGTGCCTACATGCAGCAATAAGTACATAGTTCATCATCGGGCAGAAAGTCTAATTTAGCCTCTATGTTAGATTTCTTCACCCCGGGAGGAATTTAAATTTAACTGCTGGGTTCACATATTTTACAATTCTTAACATTCCAGAATATGGAGGTGCCAGTTGTGAGCAGTTTATTATTCTCAGCCTCGAAAGATGTGCAGCTGAGTGCTGATTGCCAGTTCTGCGTCCGAATTTTTAACCCATTCACCCCGTGGCTCAAATACTACTGCATAAATAAAGGAAGGATGTACAAAAGTGCATTGAAAAAGGGTTTTGTCATCGGGAAGTTAGATAAGGAATTGAACACATGGCCAACTTTTTAACTCGTCATGTCATGATCAAAATGTCACAACTTCTGAGGACACGCCCTTGACCATGCCAAAGGATGATGGGATGATAGGCATCCAAAATTGTTGTGATTGCGAAATTCGAAAATAATAAATAACAAATAAAGTAAACAGGGGTTTCCAAAAAGAAATATTAGAAGCATAATTTACAACTACAAAAATCTCAAAAATGCCAGTGTTTTCAGCCCTCCCATATACTTTCTTTTGTAAAATATATACTGCCATTTCAAATATGGTTATGACTATGTCTGGGTAAGGGTCAGTCGAAGTCTTATAAACACAGGAGAAGTTGAAAAAGAAACTAGATGCAGGAAAAAATACTTTGAGAAGTATATTGCAAGTAATGCTAAAAGGTCGTACCTAACAACTTTTTTCTATTTATTAGTTGTCACAGAGTGGTGAAAGTGGTGGTGTAGTTTATTAAGACCAGAAAGGCAAAATAAAAATATTAAAGTGGAACTAGTGTTCACAGTTAATGTGTTTGTGATCAAACCAGATTTTACCATGAATATCAGAATAATACTAACAATTTGATGATAAGACATATAAACTGTTCTATAAAGTTAAAAAGAGAATTTGCATTGATAAGTGAAAATCAGAGAAGACACCAAAGTGAAGATGTCATCCATTTCTTTTGGTCTGCAGTTTCTGCAGTTCTACACAAACGTCCAGCTATATTTAAGGTCCCCACCTTCAGCTGCAGCAGGCTGTGGACACAAGCCTCGAGATTGTAGAACACCCTTTCCTGCTTCTGTACCCAATAGAGCTCTCCTTTAGCTCCACTGGGCAACTGGCCGTTCTGTTATCCAAAATCCCCGAGTTGACATCCTACTGGTGCTGATTGAGGGAGGATGAGCATCAGAGCAGAGGAGTCACCCTGAGCAGATTTCTAAGCAGAGGCATTGTGTATTTGAAGGCTTGTGTAAATACAAGGACAGAGCTGTTGAGTCAAAGATTTCTATTTGAAATATCAATTTCTTAGTGCATTTGCATCAATGGGAAAGAAAGTGCATTAAATGTAATGTCTGATTGAGCAAATTGGTCTATTCACAACAAATCATTTTCTGTGTTCTTTTATACACCACCTTATTTTGATCTGCTACTGTCTAATCTAATTTTCTAAAGCACTAGCCTATATTCTTTAAATGCACGAAGGCATTGATTTCAAATAACAAAGCCTTTAAAAAGAGTTGATTTGACTGGTTATATCACAACAATAAAATGAAGTGATCTTGGCAACATCAGGCGCAAGGGACTAATCAGCTATGGACAGGTCAGCTGTCCCTTTGAAAGGCTCACTCGTGCAAACATCAAGGGCATGGATTGAATTTTTTCTAATGACATTTGAAATGAATGCCAATGGCAGTTTAGAGTGCATCATTTCTTCAAACATATGTAATAACAGTTCAAAGTACCAAGCATTGCCTTGGGTAAAAATAAATAAAGAAAAGATGTGTTTTGTAAATTCAACATTGCTAAACACAACCCAAAATGAGACAAAATGGCAAACGTTTCAAAAAAAGCTGTAATCCAGCAAGATGACTGTTATCCAGATCAGGAATTTTCAAACTCAGATTTCCAACTTAGAAACTTGTCCGTCAAGTCTGAGTTTGTCCGACTTCAGATTATGATGTCATTCCAAAATGGCAATGTACAGCATGAACTTTAGTGGAAACTGTAGCGTTGTACTATTTATAAGAAGTTCTGTCTATATGTACCTCATTAAATCAGTTGTACACACAGCACTGTTCATTTTATATCAGTGGTCATGTTACTATGGTGTTTGGACATACAAAATACTACATTATGTGTTGTTATCAACTGTGATGGAGCAAATACAACAAAGGTTTCCTGGAAGCATCCATATTGGTTTTCCAAATGATTTACTGGAACGCTGTGACCACAGGTTTGATGTCATTCCCTGCTCTGACATTCAACACCCAATGTACAGGGTGAGCCAAAATGAAGTTTCACATTTCTTAATGTCATTGTGTGAGGTAGAGGCAGCCCAGTGGGTTAGGGTGGGGTCCTTTGATAGGCAACCCCTTGTAGTTTTCAGTAGGCAACATGCCTTGGTCTGGTGCGCACCGTGCTTTCTCTGTCAAAGCGTTCTTCAAAAAGAACAAATCCATCATCACCATGCAACGTGCCTTCTGAACCCACTTCAGCATTCTTCCTAATGTTGATGTCACAAATCGGAAAACAGTTCTTTGGTGGGTGGCTAAATTTAGACAGACAGGTAAAACATTGAAAAGAAAATCTCCAGGTCTTCTCTGAATTGTATGAACACCTGAAAACATCCAAGCTGTAAGGGCATCAATTTTGCAGTCTCCTAGATGTTCAGCACGAAAATATGCTTCTGCCTTAGGCATTTCCAACACGTCTTTGAGGAGGGTTTTGCATAAAGACCTTAATTTCCATCCATACAAAATGATGATAATATAGGAATTTACTGAGAGAGACTGGGAGAGTCATAGAGAGTTGTGTGCGAACATTTTGCAAACCGTTCATCGAGATGCCATCATCATGTGCAGCGACAAGGCACATTTGCATTTGAATGGTTGTGTAAATAACCAAGCAAAATAAGCAAAACTTTCTCTATTGGGCTGAAACCAACCCCGTGAACTTCATCAGAGACCCCTGCACAGTGAACATGCAGAATCTGGCATTGTAGGCCCTTACTTTTTGGAGAAGGGGGGAGCATCGGTCACCGTCACTTCAGACGTTACCTTGAAATGCTTTTAGTGGCTCCAACAAGAAGAAATGGATGTGGTGGGTGCCTGGTTTCAACAGGATGGAGCAACAGCTCATACAGCACGGAGATGCATGCAAGTTTTGTGGGAGATGTTTCTGGGGAAGCTGATCTCCTTGTGCAGCGATGTCGGGTGGCCTTGACGTTTGCCTGATCTCGCTCTGTGCACTTTCTCCTTATGGGGATATCTCAAGTCAAAGGTATACACACACCGACTTCAAAACCTTGAAGCCCTCAAGGATGCTATTCCCCACGAAATCGCCACTATTCTCCTTGAAATGGCCAAACGAGTCATGTGAGCATTCAGAAATCTTCTCGAAGAGTGTATCGCTACTGAAGGCCATCACCTTGAAGACATCATTTTTAGAACACAGTGAAAAAATCTATTTAGTATACCCTTTCTTGTGTCATAATGGAATTTATTTTATCTTGAAGCATTTTTGTAGAATAAACATTTGAAATGTGGTACTTCTTTTTGGCTAACCCTGTCTATAGAAAGCAGCATTATTGTGTGCTGAAAGCACCCCCATCAGAATTAGCACACTCCTGCTGCCTGATGGGAATTGTAGTCCCCAAGTCAGCGCTAGTTCTTAGGTTGTCCCTTGGCCATTATTATCCCTTTCTCTTATATGTCATATAGATTACATTTTAAGTTGAACCAACTGCAACACAAATCAGTTCAGGTGTTTTTGAGTGCTTGATGAACAAACAGGATATAATCTGAGGGTTTATATACCGTACATCACGTACCTTTCCTTAATTGCAATGGAGAATGCTTATGAAACTGAACAATTATTGATATGATTGTATTCTCTATGAGCATCAACCAGAAGGCTCTTGTAGAGCATGCACATCAGTTAAGAAAATGGAAAAAATATAGATCACTCTTACAAAGACCAATCCTAGAACACGCCATTTTGTAATATATGAAGCAGATGACCCATTGATCACTGCTGCTGAGAGTTCTAGGAGAGTACAATTGAAAAATGAGGCTTGCAAAGATGCAAAGGAGAGAGAAACGCTAAAGACGTCTTTGTGTCTGTTTTCCCTTGACATAAAGCAGCTTCTGCTGGATAAAAGTAAAAGAGAGGCAAAGTCAAAAATGTATGAATATTTTCTTGTATGCTCTCCTCCTGGCAACCATGGGACCTGTTGATAAATAATGCCAAAATGGCAGTCCCTTATATTTTAGATGGGTCTCTCATACAGTATGTACACTCTGGGGATGGTAAAAATAAACGTGTTATTTTGTCGTGGTGGGGTCTCAAGGTGACCCTTTTTTCCTTTTGAAACTCTTTAGTTGACAGCAGAATGCTGCAAATCCCATACTCTTACTACACTGTCAGGGTTGACTGTTCTTGTGCTTCAACTCTTCCCTTTTCTTTTATATCTGCAACCTCAGGCAATTAGATAGAGTCAAAGGCAGCAGAAAAAGTTACACATTCATTAGTGCATTGTAGATAACATATCCAAAATAGCAGAATACAATGAGTATGACAAATACCCATACAATCTTCTTCACATTCAGCATCCAATATGTTTAGATTATCAGGTTGCCTTCTGTCTGTCATAATTTGCTGATTGGTCTTTGGCCTGGTGTCATCTCTTCTCCAGTATGGCCGCTGGATAGATTGAGGGATTGTCAGTGGTGGCACTCAATGGATGTAGCAGTGGAGAAACACAGAGATGGCCTCCCTTCAAGATGAAAAATGTCAAAAAAGAGTCTTCAGCATGCAAGTTTCTATTTATTGTGGCTCTGTAGCCCCTAAAACACCTCTTGGACCAGCGTAAGGGTATGTCATTCACCAATGAAACAGCTCAGGCATGACCCAGCAACCAGTTCAGCTGTTTTGTTACTATATGTAACAATTCTGCTTAAGTTCAGACAAATAAGATAATTAGTTCATAAACTGCCTATGCAAACCAGTTTCTCTTCCAGAGTATAAAATTGTACTTGTCCCTTCCAGTCCAGGCTTCCTTAGTGGGGGGATGGCATCAGAGAATTAAAGTTTCTTGACATTTGGAAATCATATAAATTAAAGCAATGCTTCTGATATGTCCATAGAGCCTCACACAGAATCTGATCAATTCTCCACCTTCCTGACAGCACTTAACTGGAATTCTTATCAGTGATCACATTGCTAAAACTTTGGGGAGTTACAATGGCTTGTTTTTGGAAAGCTGTTTCTTTTTTTAAGTCATCAGTTAATTCCTATGCATCATGTTATGTGATTTACTACCCCACTTCATCCAGATCAGGGTTGTAGGGGGTGCTGGAGCTTATCCCAGCTAGCATAAGGTGCAAGACAGGAACAAATCCTGGACAGGGTGCCAGTCAATTGCAGTCCAGGACACACACACACACACACACACACACACACACACGTATATATTAGAGCCAATTTAGTGTTGCCAATTCATCTAACCTTTCATGTCTTTGAACTGTAGGAGAAAACTGGGGCACCCGGAGGAAACCAACACAGACACAGGGAGAATGTGCCAACTCCACACCAGGAGGATGCAGAACACGAACCCTGGTCTTCTTACCATGAGGCGGCACTGCCACCACATTCCTACATGTCAATATGTAATTCATTTACCGTTGTATTACTATGCTAGATGTTACAAATTCAAAGAAAAGTGAAAGAACAGCAAAAGAATAAAACAGTTCACAGTTTCAGAATACATAATCCTTAACTCGTTTGATTTCTCTGCTTCATAATATTATTTCTAACCATATTTTAATCACCATAACACATTTGTAAAACAGATTGAAGACATACAGATATAGTGTTGGCGTTTGTGGCGGATCCCTAATTAATTGGTAAGCTCAAAAAATGAATACAAATATTGTATGGAAGATCAGCCCGGACACAGACAGACAGCGAAACACACAAGTCTCAAAAGCTCACACATTTTTATTTTCTTTTTCTCCTTTTCTATACAGCACCACACACAGTGCACATATCATCTACAATAACTCAGTCTTTTTCTTCTTCTTCTTACTGCCGCCTCCACTCCTCTCCCGCAAGCTTTGTCCTCTATCTCCCGACTCTGGCTCCTTGAATGGAATGAGGCGGCCTCTTTCATATTGTACCCAGTAGCGCTCCAGGTGCCTCCTGACGATCTTCTGGCAGCACTTCCTGGTTCAGGAATTGTCCAGGTGCCCCGATGCAATCTAGGGGGACTGCCTTCTCATGTTCCAGGAAAGGTATTGGTTTTCCCCTTGGTCCTTCCACAAAGTCATCCTGGCCAGGCAAGGGTCCCAGCCGTTCGCCACAACCATATGTCCTGAATTGTGTCTTCTTCAATCCAAAATAAGTGTTTCCTGGGATTTAGGAAGCCATCTCCATTGGATGCCCATTTCTAACTGGATGCTGACTTCCATTTTACTCATTTCTTAAATAGTGGATGGGAATGGGCATTCAGTTCTGAAAGGGAAGTGATGTCACTGATCCTCCCTGTTTTCTTCCTGTCATCTAAAAGCAAAGTGGGAAAGGTTAGTAACACCAGTGTCAACCAGCACTGTTGCAATCTGATATGAACCCACAAAACTCAACCTGGATACATTTTTATGACAACAGAAATCACACAAAAATTGCAGTACATGATTCCAAACTGTAGATATTTGGATTACCTACCTCAATGCATCAGGTTCATGTTCTGAGTGAGCCCCCCCTTTGGTTCAACATCCATTCAACAAAGTCTCCTGAGTGAGCTTCCCTAGTGACTTAAAACAAATATGAAGATGCTCCCCTTCACCCATGCATTAAGAAATATTCTAAAGACTCTTCCAGATTTTATATTTCAGTTTTATATTTCACACTTTATTTTATGCAACAACATTTTGCAGATTGCAACATCTTAAACGATACTATAAAGGAATTAAAAGGAATGAAGGAACTGTAACCACAATGAAAAAAAATGAAATGTCAATTGCAGGTAAAGTTTAATGTTCTCAGCCCTGAACAGAAAGCAAGAGGAGGGCACTTTAATATTTTTGCATCCCTTTATATAAAGCATGTCATATTAGTGGCTCCAAATGTTTAGGGGAATGTAGTTGCTAATGTTTTCCAGCATGTTATATGTGAAGGAGTGAAGATGCTAATAGAACCCCCTCCACATTTTGCACTCATTTACTGTACACTCACACATTCCCTTTTCAATGTTATTGATAGCTGGCAAAGGGCCACTTTCTATAAATAATTCATACCGGAGCAGTTGCTTTTTTTCTCTGTTTTAAATCTCTTCCCTGATGAAGCTTGCTTTTAGCTATATCCGCAAGGGGAAATCAGGGCTTTGGTACGCAGGGATCAAAGTAATAATATAAGTGAGCAAAGATAAAAAAGAAACTTTGCTTAAGCCTGATATTCTTTTTGACTCTGTCATGTATTTTTTTAACACTTCACAGAAAATTCCCTACTTTGGCATCCAAAGCAAACAGAATGGAATATATCATCTTTTGTGTTAAGCTCTTATGGCCTTCTAACACTGGACACTTCCCATCATTCACCTGCAGTTGCTGCACTTTACGGCTGACTGCTGCCACTACTTGACAACTGTTCCACATTTTCTGCACCTGAGAGCTGTCACCATTGTGACCTGGTGGAAATAGCTTTTCTATTATCATTATCCATTAATTCATATTGCATCTGCTTAAACAGTTTGGGGTCATGAATAGACAGTGCACAAGGTGAGAACCATCCCTGGAAAAGATACCACAGATGAAGTGATCAGATCTGAAATTTAGACGTCGGAATCTGCAATTGTTCTAATAGTATTAAACACATACAGTATGTTATTGACATCTGAAGGAAGGATAGGACTCAAAACAAATGTTAGGGTGTCAGCTGAGCTGCACAGTTTTTTTACAAAGTAAAAGACATTAAAATAATAGGTGCCTGTTAACAAAAATAATCCTTAGCCATTGGCTTCAAATCGATATGCTCTGGAGAGCGGTCCAGTCACAGGCTACAAGCTCCGTAATGTGAGTAACTTGTCTCCTGAATGAGACGCCACTTTTCAGGAGCACCTCACTTTTATAGCTCCTGGACCAGATAGGGTAGGGTCAGTTGTCCTTAGTGGGCATGTTGTCTGAGCTGTGGGCAATAACAGAGTCAGTGATTGCGCCCCCTGGTGTCCCGGAGTGGTAGTGCTTACCTCATACAAGCCTGGAAGGAAACGCGTACGCCTGACAATATTGTACTAGCCATGATATGTGTCAAAGATAGTAGAACAATTTAAAAATATTTCGTTTTTTTTGGCTTGTGTACCTTCAGTACATTTCCTTTGTATTCATGTGTGTCAGAACCTCTCTTCACAGGCTCTTCTTTTCCTGTAAAGCCTATTTCTCAGACTTTGTCGTAAGTTTTGAGGTGCCTTTCACTCCTGCTGTTCAGTTTTATACTTTCTGTCCTTGAAAGCGGCTTTCTCGGCGTGCACTTTTACTCTTCCTTGTGCATTTCACACTCGCACCTCCTCTTTTGGCGTGTCACCAAAGCCAAAATGACCAATTACATCAAACCCAAACCAACCAATTAGATTGCTTTGAGGGACTTGATACACTGACTTGTGTTTTATTATGTAGTAAGTATATATATAGTAAAACCTAGGGCTGTACGTTTGCCATCCCTGATCAGAATGAATGCCAAGGATGTTAAAGTACTGTATATTGAAAAGAGTGTTCTTTAATAAATAATAGAGATGAACACACAAAATTATAAAAAATAAGTAGAAAGCTATAAAATGAATGCATCCTCTAGCTGTTTGTTTCTAACTAATTAGAGGTGTGGATGGTCATCTTCTCATCCAAGCACATGCTCTCCTCTCTTCCCTCTCACATACTTCACACCTTTGAATTAAAAGCTTCCTGACTCCAGATTCAATGACCATTTGGCTAGAAGAGATTTTTAATGTTCTACCCAGAGATTGCCTTCAGGTTAAATGGCCTATCTACTTCCAGAGTAAGACTGTATACTGAAAGTTCTGCAGACATATTTATTGCCTACACGTCTAGCAGATCCAGGTACCCCAGCAAACTTGAGGCCTATCTCAATATTAAACATTTGCACAAACTATGGTGCACTGGACTTTCTTGCTACCATCACGACAGAGTTTATACCCATTAACTAAAAATCGCCTTTTCCCTGGTCCTTTTCCTGTGCTTCTGGAGTAAGTACTGCCTGTAAACATACACTCAGTGAGGAAATTATTAGCAATGCCATATCCATGCAATTATCTAACCAGCCTATCATGTGGCAGCAACACAATACATAACATCCTGTGGAAGCAGGGCAGGAGTTTTAGTTAATGCTCACACCACACACCAGGATGTGTTTTGGACCATTTGGTTGACTGATGCTCCCTGATGGGCTAGGTGAAGTATTTCTACAACTGCTGATCTCCTGGAATTATCACACACAACAGTCTCTCGAGTTTACTCAGAATTGTGTGAAAAACAATAAACATCCAGTGAGTGGCAGTTCTTCAGACAGAAACACCTTGTTGACGAGAAAGGTTCAAGGAGAATGGCCAAGTTGGAGTGACTTGATAGAAAGGCTATGGTAACTTAGATAACCACTCTGTACAACTGTGGTGAGCAGAAAAGCATCTCTGTATGCATAAAATGTCGAATCTTGAGGCAGATGACAGCAGAAGACCACATCAGGTTCCACTCCTGTCAGCCAAAAACAAAAAGCTGAGGCTTCAGTGAGCAAATGCTCACCAAAACTGGGTAGCTGAACAGTGGAAAATTGGAGTCTGGTCTGATGAATTTTGATTTCTGCTGAGGCACACAGATGTAGGGTCAGATTTTGGTGCCAACATCATAATTCCATGCACCAAAACTGATTGTGTCAACAGTCCAGGCTGATGTTGGTGGTGTAATGATATGGAGGATGTTTTCCGGACACACATTGGGTCTGTTAATATCAATGAGTCATCACTCACGGTCTATCTGAGTATTGTGGCTGACCATGTGCATCCCTTCATGACCACAATTTACCCATCGTCTAATGGCTACTTCCAGCATGACAATGCACCATGTCACAAAGCAAAAGTCATCTCAAACTGGTTTAATGAACATGACAATGAATTCAGTTTTCTTCAGTGGTTTTCCCAGCCACCATATCTGAATCCAATGGATCATCTTTGGGGTGTGGTAGAACAGGAGATTCTCAGCAGAAATGTGCAGTTGAAATCTCTGCAGAATTTGAATGGTGCAATCATACCAACATGGCCCAGAATCTCAAGGAAATATTTCTACCATCGTATGGAATCCACAGCATGAAAAATTAACACTGCTTTGAA
Source organism: Polypterus senegalus (assembly GCF_016835505.1). Taxonomy (NCBI): domain Eukaryota; kingdom Metazoa; phylum Chordata; class Cladistia; order Polypteriformes; family Polypteridae; genus Polypterus; species Polypterus senegalus. The sequence continues at coordinate 117,396,505 of NC_053167.1, forward strand.
AGCAATAAGAGACCCTACCCAGGGTAAGTATAGTGGTCCTAAGAATTTTCTCACTGAGAATATGTTGTATTCTACTTCTTAGCACTGATACTGTATAAATAATGCAATTTCTATGCCATTCTCCCTTACTGTTATAATTGTATTGTGGGGTACTGTCCCACCATGTAACACTCCCTGTAATACTCCCTGCTGCAGTTTTCTACAATGACTGTCCCGACCTATAACCCTTTATTATATATACAGTGCCTGTAAAAAGTGTTCACTACCTTGGGAGTTTTCATATGTTATGATTATACAACGGTGAATCACAGTGGATTTAATTTAGTTTTTTTTTTTGACAATGATCAACAGAAAAAAAAACAATTTAATGTGGAAGTTAAAACAGAAGTCTGCAAAGTGGCCTAAATTAATTACAAATATAAAGCAAAAAAAAATTGATCAAATAGGTATTCACCCCCTTCAAGTCAGTGATAGTCTTAAGTCCCTATGAACAGGTCTACCTCTGTCAGCTTTACTCATCTGGACTCTGCCAATTTTCCTCATTCTTCTTCTTTTCAAAACTGTTCATGGTGGCATGGAGACTGTGAGTGAACAGCCTTCTTCAAATCCAGTCTAACATTTCCAATTGGACTGAGATTCTGACTCAGATTTTGCCACCCCAGGACATTAACGCTGTTTTTTAAGCCATTCCCCTGTAGCTTTGTAGCCTTATACTTGGTGTTGTTGTATTTCTTGAAAACAAATCCTCTCCCAAAGTGAAGGTTTTTTGTGGACTGTCTCAGGTTTTCCTCCAGGATGTCGCTTTATTTTGTTGCTTTTATTTTACCCTCACAAGCCTTCAAGGGCTTGCTGCTGTGAAGCATCCTCACAACTTGGTGTTACTACCACCACGCTTCCTGGTGGGAATGGTATGTTTTTGATAACGTGCAGTTATTGGCTTATGCCAAACAGGGCATTTAGTAGTAGCCAATGTCATACCACAGAACCTTTTTCCAGTTGACTCCAGAGTCTCCCATGTGCCTTCTGGCAAGTGTCATGTGAAGCACCCTGGTAAACAGTTGTTGTCTGCACAGTCTCTCCAGTCTTAGCCACTGTAGCTTGTGACTTCAGAGATCTCATAGATCCCTTGGTGACTTTCCTCACAAATCTTCATCTTGCATGATCTCTCTATGCAGATTTACATTGTGTAATACTCTTTTCATTTCTTCTTGATGGATACTGGACTCCAATTGATGTGCATTGACTTGGAATTTTCATGTCTCCATCCACTGACTTCTGCTATGCCATCGCCTTTTCAAGAAGTTTCTTCTTGGAGTACTCTTTTGTTTTCATTGTAAAGGTCAGGCCACCATGATGGCCTTCCAGCTACTGGCACATTTATATCTCAATCAACGGAAAACCCTAACAGGTGATCTTCATTGAACTAATTCTGTAACTTCTGAAACCAATTGGCTGCCCCAGTGATAGCTTAGGTATGTCATATTAAAAGGGGCAAATACTTGGGTGATCTTTTATTTTTTTGTTTTATATTTTAATTAATTTAGACCACTTTGCAGGGATCTGTTTTCACTTTGATATTAAAGAGCCTTTTTCTGTTATTTAATGCCAAAAAATTCAAAGGAAATACAGTAGATAGATAGATAGATAGATAGATAGATAGATAGATAGATAGATAGATATCCTGCTGTATTTCTTATAGTGCAAAGACTTCAAACTGAACTTCTTCTGACTGTTTGGTTACTGGCACATATTGTTCAAAGATAAAAGACAAATAAGAACTCATGAGAAATTTCAATGTTCCAAGAAGACAGGAGAACTCAGTTCAAATACTTCTTGCAGACAACACAATATAATTTAAACACCTATTCAGAATCAGAGTAATTTAGTAATCACATGACCCTCTGAAATCTGAAAGAATATGAAAGCTACAAAGGCTTCATCTTCTTGAGGACAACACTAAGGCAGTTCTTGTGTCTGAGGAAAAGATTTTAAAGGAATCAGCCAATGATTTAATTTATATTAATGACATGCATTCTGATGTAGTTAGTAGAGTTGGGAAATTCACAGATGACGCTCCTTTTGGGGAGATAACAGAAAGTGAGGAAGCAGCAGTTTTCAGAATTCAGTGAACACTTAGAAAATATTGAAAAATATAAAGCATTACATGCAGCTGAAAGGAACATGAATTATAAATGTAAGATGGGAAACAATGACCTACAAGAAGCAACCACTGGAAAGGATATAAGAAATCTATGCTTATACAATACTGTCATTGTGCAGACATGGTGCAGAAAAAACTAAAAAACAAATAAAATATTAAAATATGCTTTCTAACTTTTGACTATAAATCAACAGATGTCACTTTTATAATGACAAGACTATGGTTGGGTATTGTCTGGTCATCACTTTATAAAAAGATAGTGGAAGATGAAATCATGCAGTGAACAACAACTAAGTTCATCCTTAGATTAAATGGTATATTTTACTCTGAAGATCGGAAAATATTTTTTCCCATAGACAAGCCTATTTGGAGTTGTAATCCAGGTTTTCAAAATATTGTGATCATAGCTCTAGAGCCATGTGGCGTGATTCCCCGAGGGTGATCCGGCTCACAGGATCCTCATTGTTATACAGGGGGACTCCCACGTAACACCTGGCTCTAGCAGGTAGATGGTCATTTCTGGAATAGGACTGGACCACGTGTCTGCCTGAGGGGTTGCCAATCAAGATCCTGAGCTGTTTAGTCATGTGCTGGGTGCAGAAACGCGCTGTACCAGTGCATGCTTCCCAACCTGACCTGACTTGACCTATCCTGTGATAATAGCAGTCTTTAAGCCAGAAAGAGTGTTGGGGAATCAGCAGGCCCCTGTTTAATCCATAGAGTAGTGGGAAAAGAAAGTGGTCAAAATAAACAGCACACAAGAGTGCTAAAATAGAAAAATAAAGTAGTGCTTCTGAGTGGTCTGTCTCAGTTGCTGGTAGTCATCATACTGCCTGTCTCGTTCCTGTCCCTGGTTTTGATTCCTGGAAGTGGTGGGTCCTAATGAGGAGGACCTGGAAGTGACTTTACTTGTCTTCTGGTTTATGTTCCTGTAAACTGTGCATGTAAAGAGAAGTTGTGGTAACTACAGCTCCCCCTCTTCACCTAGTGTGGTGTTGTCTACCTGAACAGAGCCTTGAGGATGACTCCTACTTGCACTTGACTGACAAAATGCGTACATTTACACTAATTTTACATACACCTTGCAGAATTTGTAAGATATTCGTAATTTTTAGAAAATGCAAGCAATCATACAAAACATATTTCTTTTATGTTGTAATAGTAGTCAGATGAAGCTATTTACCATACTGTATATTTATTATACATGTTATGATAACAAGAAGAATTACAGAGATGACCCTTTACAGAAATTTCACATAGCCTTCGTTCATAATATCATGTTTTTTTCGTCCTGAGCATTAATATTTTTTTACTAGCTGCGAATGAATCTCTTTATCTTCTCAGGTGCTAAAGCCATCAACTCTTCTTTACAAAAAGTCTCCTGATTCTGTAAATTATTTGGTTGCCTTGCATGTCCTTCATGATTGAGATCTCTCCATAGTGGATTAATGATGTCAACGTCTGAGTACTGTGAAGGGCGCTCCACTTTCTTCTGTTGTAGACATTGAAGGATCGACTTTGGCTTGTGCTTTGGATCTTTGTCATGTTGTAATTTCCAACTGCAGCTTCAACTGCAAGTTTTCCTTCTAAATGTTCTGATAATGTGCTGCATTTATTCAGTTCCATGTTTCACAATAGGGATAGTTTGTTTATTGCCATAAGCTTCATGGACTTCTCTCCAAATCTAATTATTGATGTGAACATAAATTTAATTTTTGTCTCATCATTTCAAATTAATTTATTGTACAGTCATGGCCAAATGTTTTGAGAATGACACAAGTATTGGTTTTCAGAAAGTCTGCTGCTTCAGTGTTTTCAGATCTTTTTGTCAAATGTTTCTGTGGCTCCTGAAGTACAATAACAACCATTCCATAAGGTTTAACAGCTTTTATTGATAATTACATTAGGTTTCTGCAAAGAGTCAGTATTTGCAGTGCTGGCCCTTCTTTTTCAAGACCTCTGCAATTCATCCTGGCATGCTGTCAATCAACTTTTGGGCCAAATCCTGACTGATGGCAGCCCATTCTTGCATAATCAATGCTTGAAGTTGGTCAGAATTTGTGGGTTTTTGTTTTTCCACCCGTCTCTTGAGGATTGACCACAAGTTCTCAAAGGGATTAAGGTCTGGGGAGTTTCCTGGTCATGGACACAAAATTCCAATGTTTTGTTCTCCGAGCCACGTAGTTATCACTTTTGACTTTTGGCACGGTGCTCCACCATACTGAAAAAAGACATTGTTTGTCACCAAACTGTTCTTGGATAGTTAGGATAAGTTGCTTTCGGAGGATATTAGGGCAGACCTGTGAGTTCTTCAAGATGAGTGAGAAGGGGAGCACTTCCCGTGACAAACCTCAGCAGGATTCAAGGAGTATGGAGACCTTTAGAAAGAAAGAATGAAAGACTCAGGCGATAGTGCCTTTTTGAGAAGAACTCCCTACTTATTAGACTTACTCTTGGTGGTGTGGCGGATTGTGTTGGATGGAGACACTGGATAGCACAGGAACCAATTTTTCATACAGGCAGTGTTCATCAGTATGAGGCTAGCTACAGCATGTCCAAAATTTGTGATAGTTGGCTTACAAAGCACTAAATGTGACCAATAATAATGGTAAAGCGTAGTGTATGGTCTACTTTTAACTATTGTTCAATAAATACATCTGTTGTTGGGCTGATCCCTCGTTTGTTCTGTGCTGCAGTCCTTTCATCTCTGTGCTCAGTGCAACATTATGTATAAAAAACTGGTCAGTTTTGAACAGCTACTTTATCACTTAAGGGAAAATATGACATTCCATTTTCTCTCATTTGTCTTCTGGTTTAGAGCTTCATGACAACTTTCAGAAGGCTGGTTGGCAGCAACAGGGTTGGCAGAACCCCAAATTCATCAATATTGAGGCTGACTGATAAGTTTTTCATGAAATAAAACTGTGCTGGAATTCCTTTGAGCCTAATTGAACTTTCACTCATCCAAGGGCAGGTAAGCTTGAGGTACTCAGGAGGTACTTCAGAATCACTGGGGCACTTGTGCAGAATTTGAGAGAATGCATTCTGAGTCTGCATGTCATACAGTTTGTCCTTTTTATTTTTTTCATTAGTTAATGCCTGTTCTCACTCAGGTAACTTTTTTATACCATCTGCATCACGATGGGACTCTAATCACCTCTGCAAAGTGTTCAGTGGATCCCCTAAGCTTCTTTAAACTGATGGGTTTCAATGAACTTTAAAGAACACCTTGTAAGAATCCCTACAGAAGAGCACTGCATGAGCCAAGAAGAAAATGTAAAATTGTATGTGTGCGTGCGCGTGTGGGTATACATTTAAAACTGGTGCATTATTTATTTATTTGCAGCATCTCCACAATCAAAGCTGATACTTTACTCAAGGCTGTGAGTTAGAAAATTAAATTTAATTGCAGTCCTTTTTTTAAGTACCATAGACATATTCAGCTGAAATTGATTACTTCTTTAGCACTCTGGCAGTATCCCAATTTAAGAGGTATGGTAAAATGCAAAATAATCTGTTTGAACTACACATGAGTCACACACAGAGACTGTATCTCTCACACACTTAACCTTAGGGTTAATTAGGTTGCGTACTCACTTCATTATGCATGATTTAGCAGCTGCAGAATTCATTCTCGTTTATGTGGGTATCTTTGGCTCACAGCATTGCATATATATATATATATATATGTTATATATATATAATATATTTGTATAAATTACATCAAATATATATATATATATATATATACTAGCAAAATACCTGCGCTTCGCAGCGGTGAAGTACTGCATTAAAATTTTTATTAAGAAGAAAATTAAACCTTTTTAAACTGTGGGACAATATGCCAATAATTATTTGTTAAGGATCTCTTTGTATACCATGTTGTCAGTTCGGCCCTCCGGTTGTAACATGACCAAGCTGTGCGCTGAGCTTACTCTTGAGCATGTAACTTACAGTTGGCCATGTGAACAGTAATCTTGTCTCAAATCTCACAGCTTGGATTGCTGCTGTCATAATCGGTTTGAGTTTCATGGTTTGTTTCAATTACGACAGTATTTGCAGGATTTGTTGTGTTGAAGTGACATTTGGCATCTGTCAAGCGTTGTAAGCATACAACCGGTTTCATCGATAAAATCACATCCAGTTTTTGAGAGTTTAAACATTCATAATCATCAAAGTGTCCACTACTGAAATCGTCACCTGTGAGTCTAAGATGTTTAAGAGGCATTGGTGGTTGTCGTAAGGTGTAAAATATTTGGCCATTTCGGTACACTTGAAAGCGACAACCGAACAATTCAGCGGCAGCCATCAACTCACATGCAGAACCATAGGTGAAGGGCTTAAGCATTTCACTCTTTTAGTGCTCCTGTGTAGTATAATTATCTCCTGTACTGTCATCAGTCCACACCTTGAACCTGTCCAAGTCATTCAATACATAAGACACAATGTTCCTCCGGATATCAAGAGTGAGCCTGATATGGCCGTGCAATATGTAACAAAGAGAATGGAAATGGTAGGTGGTATCTCTGGGCATGGAAACCACTCGATAAGTGACAGTTCTTTGATCGATAGAATTTCTTGAAGATGGGCCCATAAGTAACAAAGACTGTTGAAAAGTTCAATATGGCGGCCGACAGTGGCATCATACTACCGAAATAAGTATGTACATTGGTTTCAGTTAGTGGAGGGAAGCCGCCTACCAAATTTCGAGAAGATGGGGCCATAAATAAGAAAGTTCAACATGGTGGACGTTGTTGACCGTTATGACCATTACGCGTAGAATTTCGAAATTGAAACCCGCCTAACTTTTGTAAGTAAGCTGTAAGGAATGAGCCTTGCAAATTTCAGCCTTCTACCTATGCGGGAAGTTGGAGAATTAGTGATGTTGGAAAATTCAATATGGCGGCTGACAGTGGGGTCATACCACCGAAATAAGCATGTACATTGGTTTCGGTTAGCTTAGGGAAGCCACCTACCAAATTTCGTGAAGATGGGGCCTTAAATAAGAAAGTTCAACATGGCGGACGTTGTTGACCGTTATGACCGTTACGCGGACAATTTCGAAATGAAACCTGCTTAATTGTTGTAAGTAAGCTGTAAAGAATGGGCCTGCCAAATTTCAGCCTTCTACCTACACGGGCAGTTGGAGAATTAGTGACTTGTGGAAAATTCAATATGGCGGCCGACAATGGCGTCATACCACCGAAATAAGTACGTACATCGGTTTTGGCTAGCCGGGAAGCCACCTACCAAATTTCGTGAAGATGGGGTCAGCCTTCTACCTACACGGGAAGTTTGAAAATTGGTGACGTTGGAAAATTCAATATGGCGGCCGACAATGGCGTCATACCACCGAAATAAGTATGTACATCAGTTTTGGTTATTGCAGGGAAGCTACCTACCAAATTTCATGAAGATGGGGCCATAAATAAGAAAGTTCAACATGGCGGACGTTGTCGACCGTTATCGATCCTTATGACCGTTACGTGTAGAATTTCGAAATGAAACCTGCTTAACTTTTGTAAGTAAGCTGTAAGGAATGAGCCTGCCAAATTTCAGCCTTCTACCTACACGGGAAGTTGGAGAATTAGTGATAAGTGAGTCAGTGAGTGAGTGAGTCAGTGAGGGCTTTGCCTTTTATTAGTGTATATATATATATATATATATATATATATATATATATATATATATATATATATATATATATATATATATATATATATAGTTTTTAAGCAGGTGTATATTTATCAAATTAAGCCATCTTCTTTACTGGATTACACCACATAATCAAATGCTGGAAACAAATATAATTTTTTCCCCCATAGAGGTAAAAGAGTTAAGCTCTTGTAAATTAAGGCGAGAGGCTTGCCATTCCTTTGTTCCTGGCTACTTCAGATATTGAATCTCTTCTCAATTCTGATCTTGCTCTGTCAAAACAGAACATTGCCATTCTGGTCAGATGCTAGCAGGAATTGGGAATCCAGAATATGTTTGATGAATCAAAAGAAAAATCAGTTTTAGACATCTCAGCACTAGAAACAAGTATAGGTTATTATTTAGGTGGCACAACCTGTAAACACGAAAAAATAAGAAAATGTAAGCATGGTACAACATTTAAAGACTTGGCTGATTTAAAGGTTAAGGTCTACAGGTTAGCAGGATTGAAAGTTGGAACATTTTTAACACTGCCTAGCCACTTCATCTTGAGTTTGTTATCACATCACATTTTTGTTTATTACATATTTTTATAACACTGAGTCATACTCAAAAATAAGAGTAATATATACTGCTCAAAAGAATAAAGAAACACATTAGATACATCAGATCTCAATATGAAGTTGGATATCTATACAAATAACGACAGGGCAATGTCTTAGGAACAAAAGGATGCCAAGTCTTTTAATGGAAATAAAAGTTTTCTGCCTACAGAGGGCTCAATTGTGTAGACACCCTAAAATCAGAGTGAAATGAAGATGTGGCAGGCTAGTCCATTATTTCAAAAACTTAATTTCTGCTACTCAAAATGCTTTTCAGTATCTTGTGTGGCCCCCACGAGCTTGTATGCATGCTTGACAACGTCTGGGCATGCTCCTAATGAGACGATGGATGGTGTCTTGTGGCATTTCCTCCCAGATCTGTATGAGGGCATCCCTGAGCTGTTGTACAGTCTGAGGAGCAACCTGGCAGCGCCTAATGGACCGAAACATAATGTCCCACAGATGTTCTATTGGGTTTAAGTCAGGGGATCGTGAAGGCCATTGAATTGTTTCAATTCCTTCATCCTCCAGGTACTGCCTGCATACTCTTGCCACAAGTGGCCGGGCATTGTCGTGCATTAGGAGGAAACCAGGACCTACTGCACCAGCGTAGGGTCTGACAATGGGTTCAAGGATTTCATCTCGATACCTTATGGCAGTCAGAGCACCATTTCCTACGCAGTAGATGTCTGTGTGTCCCTCCATGGATATGCCTCCCCAGACCATCACTGACCCACCATTAAACCTGTCATGTTGAACGACGTTGCAGGCAGCATATCATTCTCCTTGTCTTCTCCAGACTCTCACGTCTATCACAGCTGCTCAGGGTGACCCTGCTCTCGTCTGTAAAAAGTACAGGGTGCCAGTGGCGGACTTGCCAATTCTGGTGTTCTTGAGCAAATTAGTCGAGCTCCACGGTGCTGGGCAATGAGCACAGGGCCCACTACAGGACGTCGGGCCCTCAGGCCATCTTCATGAAGTCTGTTCCTGATTGTTTAGGTAGAGACATTCACACCAGTGGCCCTCTGGAGGTCATTCTGTAGGGCACATGCAGTGCTCAGCCTGTTCCGCCTTGCACAAAGGAGCAGGTATCGGTCCTGCTGATGGGTTGAGGACCTTCTACGGCCCTGTCCAGCTCTCCGAGAATAACAGCCAGTCTCCTGAAATCTCCTCCATGTTCTGGAGATTGTGCTGGGAGACACATTAAACCTTCTTGCTGCAGCACGTGTGGATGTGCCATCCTGGAGAAGTTGGACAACCTGTGCAACTTCTGTAGGGTTAAGGAATCGCCTCATACTGCCAGTAGAGATAATTACTCAAGCCAAAACTAGCACGAGTGGAAAACCAGCCAAAAAAGATCAAGAGGGAGAAACTTGAAATGCCCTCCACATGTAAAACCAGTCCTGTTTTGAGGGTTTTCTAATTGTTGCCACTTTAGTGCACCTGTCGTTAAGTCCATGAACACCAATACAGCTGAAAGTGATTAACAATGACCTCAGCTGCTTAACCAACCAGAAAATTATCAGACAGGTTTAATTGATTTCATGCCAGGCCCAATAAAAAAAGTGTTCCTTTAATTTTTGTGAGCAGTATATATATATATATATGTCTGTCATTCTTATATTGATCAGTTTTTTTTTTTGGACTCAAGTCTGTAAAGGCCAAACCACTAACCCTTCAACTTTACTAAACAGGGACGGTCTTTGATTTTGTTCTTATGTGTTTTTCTACACAAGTTAAGAATAAACAATCTGTTACAAAAGACAAAATCAGTACCTACAAGTCTGTTTATAACATATCTTCTACAAAAGACAGTCAAATATAATGAGGCGGGCAGGCAGGCAGGGAATTCTATAATCAGGAAGCTGCTGGACTTAATGCTCATTACCCAATAACTTGTGATTAGTGCTGCAGCAATATTTAATTCTTCATTAGAATATCACACAGTGAGATGTGACATATAACTAATACAACATGCTAGACAGATATTTACTACATACTGTATGTAAGCAAAATAAGCTTATAAGATATACAATATTTAAGGACATGGGTGGAGCACTGTGGTGTTATGGGTCCACAGCTCGTTGAGTAAAGGCCATTTTTAAATAAATAATCACTGCACCCGAGGCGGCTTCGTGAGGGGGGCGTTGTTGTAGCGAGCCGCGGGGCAGTCGGCGATGTGGGCGTTTCTCACGTAGTGCACAGGTGAGGAACTGCCCACATCCGTGATTGTTCCCGTGGCTAATGCTACAGCTGTGATGGCCCCTCACGTTATAAAAAAGAAGCGCAAGTCGGTTGTGGGAAAGGAAAAAAATGGAGAGAGGATGAAAAGAGGTGAAAAAAAAGACGATCGGAGAGAAAAAGGAAAGGAAAGAGGACGGAGGTTACAGGGAGCGAGGAAGCAGGCGGTGCGTGCGTGTGGTGAGCGCGCGATCGAGCGCTCGAGGGCAGCTGCAAGGAAGCTGGGTGTTAGGCCGACACCCAGGTGTTTGAGTTGAGGTTGCTCCCGCTGAGCGACCATGTAGCGGGAGTGACCAGGTGAAAGCGACGAGCCGCAGAAGGCCGCGGAAAGGAAGCGGAAGTCGGGAGGCTTGGTGGTGGAGTCCCCAGTGTGTGCGTCCTGGTCATTGGTGGACATCAAGTCTCGGGGACTGGGATGAGTGCTATACCGGAGCCAGGGATCAGGAGGTCTGCAGTCTCGCGTGTGTTGTAGGAGGGCAGCTGCAGAGAGCGTCTTGCCTGCTGCTAAGCCCAAACGGGATAAGCAGGTGAGACGCTAACAGAAACGCTAATAAACGATGCACCGGATTTGTTGTTGTTTTTAAGACTGCTTCCTAGAGAAGATTTTAACCTCTGGTTTTAAAGGATTGTTTTTTCTTAATATTTTAACCTCCACGTTTTACCTTTTTATTGGATTATTTAATGAAGAACTTTGAAACTGCACTTTATGAACACTGTTTATTTTGTTGACTGTTTTAAATAAAAGCACTATTGCACTTTTTGCACCACCCCTTGCTCAATTGTTTATTTGCCTCCATTGACTAGCTCACTCGGTAACATTATCGACGGTGTTGGGTTCAAGGGTTCCCAAACATCAAAGGGAGCGTGGAGCCAGAACTCGCATTGTCACAAGCACTTATATACTCTTAGGGTTTTGTATGTGTTAAAAAGTCTTACTGCAGAGTTATGTGATTGGACCACTCCTTTTTTGAAACTCCATGAAGGCAAAGATGGAAGACAACGGATTGGGGTCTTCTCTAAGATGCAATACAAAACACACCCTGAAAGTCATGACAAAAATCCATCAGGTATAGGCAATGGGACATTGGGACATTGGGACATAGGAACTGCAAAATAAAAAAGTCTACAGCAGTGGTTCTCAACTTCCTTCAAAGTCCCCCAAGTACCATGAGAATATGTGAGGTCCCTAAACACAGGTCATGATATCTACGCTCTTGTACTTTTGATGGACTCATGAAAATGCTGCTTGTTTTGGACTTATTTAATTAACAAAATCATATTTGCTGCCTTGCAGTTAGGAGACACGGGTTCACTTCCTGGGTCCTCCCTGCGTGGAGTTTGCATGTTCTCCCCGTGTCTGCGTGGGTTTCCTCCCACAGTCCAAAGACGTGCAGGTTAGGTGCATTGGTGATCCTAAATTGTCCCTAGTGTGTGTTTGGTGTGTGCGTGTGTGTGTGTGTGTGCGTGTCCTGTGGTGGGCTGACGCCCTGCCTGGGGTTTGTTTCCTGCCTGTGTTGGCTGGGATTGGCTCCAGCCTGTGACCCTGTAGTTTGGATATAGCGGGTTGGATAATGGATGGATGGAAGGATGAATATTTGTTTCAAGTACTACTAAACAGCTTGTGTTTTAAAGCATAATGCAAAATTAATAGTCCATGTTTAAAAAAAAAAGCCTGCATGTTTTTTGATTTTTTAAGTAAGATATTTTTTAATATTGCCTGAATTTCTTGTTTATGATCAGTAATAAACAAAACACAGAATTTGTCACTGCATATATTTTTGATAACAACAAAACCAGTTTTCTACTCACTTGGTTTATGTATTACATTTTAAATTAAGTGTAAAATGATTCTGTATTTCTGAAAATAAAAAATCAAAAGTAATTTTTAAAATGCTGAATTAGTTGCTGCAGGCATTTTTTCATAACTTAATCACAGAAGCAATTTTTGATATCCTCTGGATTCAGTACTGGATCACTGACAGCCATGGTAAACACAAATGGAAGTGCAAATTTCTTATTTCCTTCTGCACACAACAATCAAGTCAGCAGAAAAGACAAAAGCACCATGTGGGGCGATGTCAGCAGTCAGGAAAGGTGAGGAAGGGTGACTTTAAAAAGTGACAGGAGTGGCTGCAGCAGCATGTTAGTTTGTTATGAGTCTGTTAGATATTTCCCAGCATGCGAAAACACTAAAGTTCTTCATCAATAGGTAGATGATAGATGGAACTCTATTTGTATATAAACTATATATTTGAGGGAAATTTGGCTTTTTGGAGAAACACTTTAGATAGATAGATAGATAGATAGACATCAGAATGACTTAAAAGGAACAAAATTAAAAAGGAAGAACATTTCTAACTTGGGTGTCCCAAGTTAGTCACAGAGAAGCCTTATGCAGGTGTATTGCTTTTAGTATAAAGGAGCCCCAGTAGCATTTCTTGACATATTCTGCTGATTAATTAGTTGGCTGAAAATCCTCAGTGTTAGTGTGCCAGAGAGAGGATGTGCAGCATTGTTCATAATGACACTAAGTTTTTTTATTCATTCTGTGCTTCTCCAGGCTTTTAATGACCTCAAGGGCACAGCCATCAGCAGTGTGTCTTTCTGTGGAGAGAATGTCGACCGGATCAAGAGGTTTCCTTTCCTTGGCAGTGACATTCATGTCTCTGGTGACTCTTCCTATGAAGTCAGTTGACGGATTGGGAGAGCATGGAGGGTCATGAAATCGTTGGAAAGGGGTGTGTGGCACTCCTGATATCTTTGCAAAAGTTTAAGGGTCTTTAGAGTCCTGGGGCCTCATGTATAAACGGTGAGTACGAACAAAAATGTTGCGTACGAATGTTTCCACGCTCAGATCGCGATGTATAAAACCTAAACTTGGCGTAATGCCAGGCACATTTTCACGGTAGCTTCAACACTGGCATACACAAATTCTCTGCTCGGTTTGGCAAACTGGCGGCACCCAGCGTCAAAGCAGTGCTGCTGTTCCAGTGTGGTTACCCTTTCTTTTTTAGATGCACATCCCTGACGTGCCTTTATCATTTACACTGAAACTAACTGTATATTCTTTATTAGTTTAAGGTATCTGATTGTAATTTACCTGTTACAATATAATGGTCCACAGAATGGTCAAACTATTCTAAATACCATAGCTGCTTTAGTGTTTTCCATATTACTCTCACTGCACCACTTGGAGTATTTCTATCACTGTATCTGAGTGGGGAGTTACAGCTCTGCAGCAGCTGATCGGAAATTGAATTATTGGTATACAGCATCAAGCACACGCTGCCTCAGCCGAGCTGCCTATTTGAACTGCTCTCACATGGCAAACACTTCAGAGCCTTTCCTGCACTGACCTCGCTTTTCAGAAACAGTTTCATCCCAAGAACTATAAATGCAGTCAGTCAGTTCATCAAGTGCTCCTTGTAGAACTGTTTGTACTTTTAAGTACAATTACCCCACTGTAAACTTGCACTAGAGTTATAATATTGCACAACCTGTGCCACTTTATAAAGCGCCTATTTACATATAATGACGATATCTTTTTAAGATGAAATGCAGCAAAATATGTTTATTATACAGATAAAATTTTACCTTCATTTAAATAATCCATCCATCATCCAACCCACTATATCCTAACTTCATGGTCACGGGGGTCTGCTGGAGCCAATCCCAGCCAACACAGGGCGCAAGGCAGGAACAAATCCCAGGTAGGGCGCCAGCCCACCGCAGGGCTCACATATACACACACACACTAGGGACAATTTAGGATCGCCAATGCACCTAACCCAACCTCTTTGGATTGTGGGACGAAACAGGAGCACCCGGAGGAAACCCACGCAGACACGGGGAGAACATGCAAACTCCACACAGACAGTTAACATGCTGAGATGAACCTACAGAACTCCTAACTGTGAGGCAGCAGCGCTACCACTGCGCCACCGTGCCATCAACCAACATAGCCAAAGCGCTATAAATATGAAACTACACAATTTAAAGTAGGTCTTTGAGAAAACTGACAGTCATCACACCTTGCATGTGACATGCTTTGAATATCAGTGAAGCAGACTGCTATCCACTGCAGCTGGATATTTAGTGGTTTAAGCATTATACTGCTATTTTATATTTATTTCCAGTTATCTTGTGGCCCTCCTAGATGTTTACGGCCCCCCAGTTGAGAATCTCTGGTCTGAAGGGCTCTGACTAAATGCTACTGGTGCTCCAGATAATTAAATGGCACCAGCAGATTGATGCCACTGTACTTTGGACTTCTGCAGGGTTCCCTGGGGCTTGCGGTCTTTACAGGATTCCCACATGGCAGAGATTGTAGCGAGCACCATTGTGATTTATATTTATAATTAATTTAGGCCACTCTGTTTTCACTTTGACATTAAAGAGTCTTTCTGTTGATCAGTATCAAAAAGTCAAATTAAATCCACTGGGATTCAATGTTATAAAATAATAAAATGAGAAAACTTCCAAGGGGGTGTACGCTTTTTACGCCTGGCAGGTTGAGGGCCAATTCTGACATTATTAGGGGCTGAAATGGGGCACCAGTGTGCATTATATGTGAAGACTTAAGTTGGCAAAAGGTGCTAGTAGTAATATTGAAGAAATGAATCGATATATCTCCAAGTCCACAATCTCTTTTCATTTGCTCTTTTATATGTTTAATAATGTGTTGATGGAAAACTCATTTGCAATTTAGACACATAAAAAATTAAATATGGACAGCAGCTTAAACATGTCCTCTAATATCAAGATTTCCCATGGACCCTTTTTTATTTTGTTCCGCATGGTTAAACTGAAGCTCTTAAAATAACTAATTCATTTTTACAACTTAAAAAGGGATCAAGGTTTCTACATGCCAAAATTCTAATTGTGCCCACTACAGATTAAATTAGCCCGTAGAAAGCCACGAGCGCCCTAATAAGAATGTTATACCATGCAGCCTCGAAACACCATCATCTGTGGCATTTTTAGTTTTTTGTTTATTTTCCTGTTTTGAAGAGCACAAAGCATCAGAATGAATTCAATCAAAACCCTAAATCTCTCCATTGGCATTCAAAGTTCAGAGACGAGATGCTTACCTAGTCATGTGTACATCTGAAAGGATAAACGATGGCTTTTTAATTCCAAAAGATTTGCAGAGCATTGGTTTAAGAAAAAAAAAAAAGAGTTTGTTTTACAGTCATGATTACATTTTACAAAATGTTAAAATGCTGCTAAATGTTTCCAAAGCCAATGCAAAAGAAGATTTAAATAAAGGAACATATGTTTATGCATTATTTATATTTATCAAGCACTAACGACTCTGGAGCTTTTCATGTTTATGCATGTCTTGTACTTTTTTCACTTTATTCAGCTTAAACTAAAACTTTTGTGGGTGAAAGTGATGTCTGCTCACCTAATTCTGTTGGTGTAAACATCAAGTAAAGGAGCCACAGATGGACGAAGAAACGATAATTCTTATAACTGTCTCTCACAGTCATGGGGTAAAACACCAGTCCCCCCCTGTGGTGGGCTTTTTGCTGATGACTTTGTGTTGTGTAGCACCAGAAATAAAGAAGTGGGGAGGAAGCTGGAAAAATGGAGAAGGGCTTTAGAAGATAGAGGACTGAAGATAAATAGCATGGCCAGGTGTGAGAATGACAGTTCAGGAATGGGAAAAGAAATGTTGGGGTGCCAACTGGGTCGTCACTTTTAATCATCCAAAGTCAAATAAAAAAACAGAAATAGCACTTGTAGGCACGATGCTATTCAATGAGAAATCAAAACAAAGAAAAGGATCAGGTTTCACCATTCTTAGCCGTGCTTCGTCTTGGGTGATGCTCTTGACAAAGGTTACACCCAATTCCGGGACACCCGGGGTATTATGGGATTGGAAGGGGAAGGGCTAAATGCTTCCACCAGGCGGCTTCTCAGCACTGCGGGGAAAGAAAGAGATGACAGTGTCAGCAGCAGTGTCCCTTCTCACCTCAGTGGATTATTACACACCCGGACTGAGCCTGTGAGGAGATCCTCCGAAGTATATGTATAACAATACAGTAGGAAGAAGACAGAACATCTGAATTTTAGTTCAGAAATTAGCCTGAAGGAAGAGCTATTGAAAAGAGTGAATACACTTAAATAACTAGGATCAGTAGTAGTCTCTGATGGAAAATTTTATATATATATATATATATATATATATATATATATATATATATATATATATATATATATATATATATATATATATATATATATATATATATATATATATATATGTGTGTGTGTGTGTTTGTGTATACCCGTTTTCCTAGTCTGTCTGTCTGTCTCTCTCTCTCTTTTTATATATATCAAGTCAATTTGGGGAGCATGCACTGGTACAGTGCGTTGCCGCACCCACTACATTGCAAAACAACTTGGGATCCCGGTTGGCAACCCCCCAGGCAGACATGCGGTCTAGCCCTACCCTCCGGAAATGACCCTCCATCTACCGCAGCCAGGTGTTATGTGGGAGACCCCTTGGCCTGGTCCAGCCACTTGGGTCCCCAACAATGAGGGTCTTATGAGCCGGATCTCCCTTGGGGAAACTCGCCACATGGCCGTAGTGCCGTAACTGATGCTCCCTCACAATGCAGGTAATGTGCCTCATTCGGGACTCCATGAGCAACTGCTCATTCGACACAAAGTTAAACCAGCGGTACCCAAGGATTTTCCGGAGAGACACATTACCAAAGGAGTCCAGTCTTCATCTCAGGTCACTGGATAGCGTCCATGTCTCGCAACCATATAGCAAGACAGGAAGCACCAGGACTCTAAAGACTTAGACCTTCATCCTTTTGCATAGATATCGAGAGCACTACACACACCTTTCCAGCGACCTCATGACCCCCTGTACTCTCCCAATCCGTCTACTGACTTCATAGGAAGAGTCACCACAGATATGAATGTCACTGCCAAAGTCAACACACTCCCCACAAACAGACACACTACTGATGGTTGTGCCCAAGAGGTCATTAAAGGCCCTGATCTTGGTTTTTATCCAGGACACTCGCAAGCCCAGACACTCAGACTCCTCCCTCAGTCTCTCAGGCGCCCTGATCAGAGCCTCCATTGACTCCGTGAAGATCACAGCATCGTCAGCAAAGTCAAGATCCATAAATCTTTCTTCACCAACAGATGCCCCACAGCCGCTGGACCCCATGACCTTGCCCAACACCCAGTCCATGCAAGTATTGAACACACACACACGTACACACACACACATATATATAATTAGCTGTGTAAGCGGTTCTGTAAAAAGCTATTGAAATCATCAGAAAAAAATTGAAATGCAAAGATGTCAAGTAATTGAAAGGAACTACTCTGGGCATCTCTCTTCTAGGAGGTTTTGTGTTGCTGGTACGCTCATCTTGCTTGTGTATTAGCAGCTAAGTGAGTGACTTTCTTCAGAGGTTTCGTTCTGCCGATGTGCTGGCCAGACATGTCCACCACTCACTTCCGGCTGGACAGACACACACACAAACTTCCACGCGTAGACGTTTATATATATATATATAATATGTATATATAAATATATATATATAATCCTGACCAGGAAGAAGATGGTTTATTATCTGGACAGGAGGCCAGAGTGGAACAACAATCAGATTCTACGGGTGAACAAGAAAAAGGCTTTGTGCCTGGCCAGTATAAAATAATTGATGAACCAGAAGTAGCCAAGAGTAGGAGCTGTTCCATCTTTCACATATCCAGGCAGCAGTGGTTCTCGTATGGTAGCCCAGTCAGGACACCTGTAGACCTGCAGGGGTGCTTGGGAGTTGGAGTCTGGAAGTGCAACATTGCTAGTGTCGCTGGGTACAGATAGATTGTAACTGCTGTCAGTGGGGGAGAACCTTCCTACTTTTTGTATGGCCCGGAAGTGTTTCCAGGAAGACATAGCATGGCACTGGAAGCATTCCTGGTCTGGCTTAAAAGGGAGCCTGCTGTCTCACATCAGAGAGTCAGGAGGCAGCGAGAAACACTCAGCTGGAGGAGAAGAGGAGGAACAATTAGTTTATTTTGAGAATTTTGGCAAGAGCACTTTGGATTTGTCCTGAGCTTTAATAAGACACCTTTTTTAAGGTTTAAGGCTCGGTGGTGCCCCCAGGGGGTTACAATACATATATATATATATATATATATATATATATATGTTTCTATGTATTGTAAAAAACAAGACAAACAAGGTTAAAAAGTTAGGACATCTTTCGGCAAATCCTGTATAATTGTGGGAGGGAAATCTCAAAAAAATTGTGTGCTAAAAGAAAATAATTATTCTTCAGATGTGAGTCCCATTAGACCACCAGCAAAAAAATGGTTCTTCCAGTTATAAACTAAACGGGTAGGAAGTGTTGTGTCCAGGTGGGCCGACCCTGGAAGTGACCTCATGGAATGAAAGCTGTCAATCTTCCTGTGTACAAAAGAAGGAAAAGAGAGGCCGTCATACAGCGCCAACCCCTGGATGGTGAAGAATTACTAACACCAAAGCCCTTAAACTGTCTCTTATGCACAAATGCATGATAGTATATTTACTGTATGACTAGTGAAATTATCTATTTTTCTGCTTATAGATTGGTTCTTCTCAACAAAATAATTGGTTTGACATTTTCTGTTTGTTCAGCTTACATACTGTAATTGTGTTAACTTTCCTGCTTTTTCTATATAGTGGATTTTTTGAAATGTAACATGCTGTACATTTTCCACATGAAGACTCACCAAGACACCATTGTGTACATTTCTGTTGTTTTTTCTAATTCCATACACAGATAATCACTGCTGCCAATGATATGCACACTACCAATGATATTTGTTTTTCACTAAATATCTTTTTTTAAAAACTTAATGACAAGAAGATACGTGCAGAATTGGTCCATGAGAACACTTCCAGACATGAATTTAAAGCCTTTCTTCTTGTTTTAATGGCAATTTTTCTGAAAAAAAGAACCAAAACAATTTATTCTGCTAATTTTTTTGCAGAGTAGAAACACTGAGTTTTGGTGTAAATACAGTTGTTTTGTTCAACCCTACTATCCTACTAATTTTATATCCGTCCATTCTCTGACCTGTTTATCCAGTTATGGTTCTTAGGAGCAAAATGACACCAATCGTGGATGCCCTGCACACAACATCAAGCAGGGTTGATTGAGACCTAGCAGACACATCTTTGGGATGTGAGAAGAAATTAAAAACACTCTAAGAATGATTACTTCAGACACTAAGAGAACATGCAAACTCCACACAGACAGTTAACATGCTGAGATGTGAAGCCAGGACTCGTTGGTTATAAGGTTGCCCTGCGAATCACTGTGTTTCCCCTTAGATTTATATGCATATTTATAGACATAAATACATTCACACACACATACTTAAGCTCTATGGGCTTTAATAATTCATAGGCAAACCCATTTTCATCTAGTGCTGTTTTCATATTTATTATCTCAGTGAACGGTTCTATTCCCTATGCTGCCAGACAAAGAAAGATCATAATAATTTAAGGTGATACAAGAGTGTATATGTGCCCTGTTTCTTTTACTGAACATTCCCTTGAGATAGAAATCTGGAAGCATTAATTCATTAGGGGAACATCTCTTTGACAGATTGCTAACATTTCAGATTTTACTAGAATTTACTGGAAATGCAAGCCACATATCATAAGTTGACTGAGACAGCCTTGGATGCTGTTTTACCATTGTAGTAATGCATAGAAGTTTGATCACGGTTCTGGTGCCCCTTGGTCATGGTAAATGGTTTCTGTGATGTTCAAGATGAGTTATCAAATGGAAAAATTGAATTCTTTCTATACATTGGGATATCCTTAGCACTTTATTCCCTTACTATCACTCATTTATGTGTATTTTTGTTCTTCTTTGACAGGGGGTCATGTTGGCTACATTGTTGAGAGGGTAGGACAGATACCTTCTGTTTTCCACATCAAGACATTGTAAAGAATTATTAGGAGCAGCTCAGTGTTACATAGACTGTTCTTCTACATCTCTGCCCCAGATGCTCATCTTTGAGCACCATCCACTGTACTGTCTTTGTGGAATAAGTATGGCTTCTTGTCTGCTATAGCTTTCAGTGACTTCTAGTGTTTCATCCTACAAACATACAACTGTTAGATTAATTGGTATTTCTGCTATAAAATGGCCCATGAAGAATGGATGCACTGGTGTTCACCAACTTTGTATATGATAGGCTAGTGTCCCAACTAGGGCTGTGATTGGCTAATGGCCACTCTTGAAGGAATAGTATTCAGCTCCAATATAATTCAGTGATGAAAATAGTGGGATTGACAATGAATTTATTGAAGGATAGATGATTATAACCTATTTGATTTAAATGAGGAACAGTGTTCAGTTGACGATGACACTGCCGATTAGAAACTGAAAATCACTCAATATACGTTCAGCAATATAAAGTTAATATAACATCTATATATATAATTCACTAAGGCAAGACAACCATGGAAAGCACGCCAGAAGGGGCGTGGATTCACTAAGCCGCCAACAAGTGCGACGCCTATGGCGCATGCAGGAAGGAGCCACGCCCACCAACTCCAAGACCATTGGATACGACGACAACTTGCAGAGCCACGCCCACCAACTTGGACGCGACGACACAGAAAAACCGGCGTCATTTAAATTCGTCTGTTGTAGAGGTCACATGCAGCTCCGACCCACGTTGACTGTTCATAGAGGCATGTTTCTCGCGGAGGTGAATCGCCATATGCAGCGTGTAAAACGGTTTGCGAGGGGTATCTCATGGGATCCTTAAAACATTCCTTTACAACTGAGATTAAAACACAATGAAGTAAGCAGTCTTTAAAAAACGAGTTTTCGGTTACGACGCACGACCGCTTGCACCATAGCAAACTGTTTTACACGCTACATACAGCAATTCGCTTCCGCGACAAACATGTGTCTTCTTAGATGCTCCTGCACTTTGTACACACCCCCCTCCCACCTCGCTATCACCGTGGTCGGGTGTCTTGGTGAATTATATATAGAAAGGCAGCCAAAACCGCACAGAGCAATGAAAAGTCTATGTGAGTCACAGGTGCATCTGGACTGTGCAAAGACAACGACGACTAGAGTGACGAGTTGGAGGTGGGCACATGAGCAGGCAGTGCATACTGAACGAGAAATCAGCAGACTAGCATGACGGAGGGAGCGGAGTGGACGTCCTTCTCCTCTCCTCCTGTTCCACCCTCCGCGCCTGAGAGGCGCACGGACGATTGTGTGTTGGTTCGTTCCATGCATTGTTACAATGTTGCTTTTCTTGCTGATTTATTACATTACCGATTTTTCAAATGTTCATTTTCTCCCTCCGCTTAAAAATTATTAAAAAAAAAACGGCCTGATTATGCTGCGTATGGTACGCCGCGGGTTGACTAGTAAAATTATATTGAGTTCAGGTTCACAGGGAATTGAAGGCTATCCTGGCAGCATCACATGCAAGTTAGAAAAGAACTTTTGAACACTGTTGTGGTGTTGAGTCTCAAATATGGCAAAAACGTGTGAGACCTCCAAAAATGAGGTAAGATACAGGCCAGATGTTTCAATGGCCAGCCCAGAAGAAACTAACCCAGTCCAATGTACTCAAAACTATGACCAGTAGGCTTCTGACCTCACAGGCGCCAAGCAAGGAGAGCAAAAAAACTAGAAGTGTCCTGAAATAAAGCAATACCCCCACAAGGAGAAAGATAGCCATAAACCTCTGGCACTTTTGCACAGAACGGAAAGAAGGAATCTTTCTAAATTAGGATTTATTTGCATAAATTAGAGAACTACAGGAGAATGCTAAAATGATCAAAAAGGAGTTGCCTAAAAGGAAATCCAAAAGTAAACAATTCTCTAATCTCAATCCAGAAAACAGAATTCCTAAGACAGAGCAAAACGCCAGAAGAACCAGAAAATAACCCAAAGAAAAACAGCAATATTTACAAAACTCCTAACAAACGCAATGATTTTCTACTCTTGAGCCTTCTCAGCTGACTTAAATAGCTGAGGAGCCTCCAAGAGTGATGACATCAAGGTGGCCCCACCTCCTGGGGCAACACCTACAAAGAACAAAGAAAATCAGAGCATTTGAAGTCAGAAAAAAACACTTGCTAAACTCTTAGACAAGCATAACAGGAATTACATGAGAATTAAAAAACAACAAAAACAATAAAACATATAAACTCACATTAATATCTAACGGGGATCCAATTTATAATTGTCAATGGATATTGTGAAATAACCAGCATAGACAAAAAAAAGGTTTGACATTCTTTATCCCTGTCAGTTTGTTTACTGGACTCCTGGCTACAAATACGCAAATAAGTAGCAATAATCTTTACAGAATGGAGATAAAAACAGAGCTGAGGTACATGAAAAGATGTCTGGTATTTAAGGCAGAGAACCGGAAGTAATGTCATTGAGGTCCAGAACCGGAAGTGACATCATTCTTGTGCCCAGAACCGAAAGTGATGTCATTGGGTCTGAATCAGGCAGAATTTCACTTATTTGGTCTGCAGAGATAACAGATGAAGGTTTAGCGCCTCCCGCCACCCCCTGGCCTGGTGTGGAATTACCTTCAATATAAAAC
This sequence comes from Polypterus senegalus, assembly GCF_016835505.1. Classification (NCBI taxonomy): domain Eukaryota; kingdom Metazoa; phylum Chordata; class Cladistia; order Polypteriformes; family Polypteridae; genus Polypterus; species Polypterus senegalus. The sequence goes on from NC_053167.1 coordinate 117,419,782, forward strand.
ACCACCTTTGGAATGTGGGAGGTAAAATGCCACATTCAAACCAACAATCCTAGAAACAACAAAATTGCTGTTGTGATCATTTTTCTTTTTACAATTATTCCACATCCTTATAGATTTTTTTATTATTTTTTCATATGTTTGGATCATCAAAGAATCAGCAAACATTCATTATTTTTCTGAAGAAAGTTATTTTCTTATACAGTAAAACCATGATTATCTGTCACTCGATTAACCGTCAGTCCCTGTTAACCGTCATAAAAAAAGCGCACATCAGCGCCTACCTATTACTGTACTACAGCTGCCGTGAGGTACGCTGCGAGCGCTGCACATTGGAAACAACTCTCCCTTCTGCTACTGTAATGTTCATCCCCAGCACCACGTGTCAGGATGCATTTTGAAATCACAGTGTCAGTTATAAACCTTCAATAGAGTTGTAATAGCGTTTTGTAGTTTTTCTCTTTTGTTATAATTAAAATACTATACATTGTTATGGCCGATACATATGTATGTGGTGTTGGAATTGTCACAAAAAACTGAAATTATTTACAAAATGGCAAAACGCTTCAAGTATTGCTTCAATTTATGGATTAGGAAGAACAACAGTGAACGATATAAAGCATGATGCCGACAAAATTGATAAACATGTTTAAAATTGAAACTACTGATAGTAATGTTATTCTGCATTAATGTTAATGCTCTCCTGTATTATAAGTTCCTTTATAACTCCTGTTATATTATGTTTTGTTAATATATTGTGACATGCAGACAGCTTGTGATGTGCAGTGCAGGAGTAGAAAGGACGGAATGATTGCTGCGTAAGTGAAAGGACTGAGTGAAGGTATTCTGTGAGGGGCGGACATGCATCTTAGGAGATGAGTGACAGGAGGAGTTAGGAGAAAAAGGAAGGTGCGGTGGAAGGAAGTTTTGAGTAAAGAGTCAGGAGACGATAAGCAGGAGTCTTTGCGGTATAGAGAAAGACAGAATGTGAGTAGAAGGAGATAAACAGAGTGGTAAGTAAAGTTTTCGTTTATTGTTTTGGAGGTGTTCTCCGTAACCCAGATAATGGAGTATAAGACAAGGCACTGTTTGTTACAGAATGAAGACTCAAAGTAAAACACTGAAATCTCCAGTACCTCTGAGTTGTGTTTCCTTATTGCATGGGATCATTAAAATATTCTATGAATTCATCCATCCATTTACTAACCCGCTGAATCCGAATAGGGTCACGGGGGTCAGCTGGAGCTAATCCCAGCCAACACAGGGCACAAGGCAGGAACCAATCCCGGGCAGGGTGCCAACCCACCGCAGGACACACACAAACACGGGCCAATTTAGAATCACTAATCCACCTAACCTGAATGTCTTTGGATTGTGGGAGGAAACCCACGAAGACACGGGGAGAACATGCAAACTCCACGCAGGGAGGACCCGGGAAGCGAACCCGGGTCTCCTAACTGCGAGGCACCAGTGCTACCACTGCGCCACTGTGCCGCCCATGAATTCATTAATTTTGTTAATATTATATTATATTTGGTTTTGTAAAAAAATATAACTATTTGCTAGTCTACAGTATATCATTTTTAAAGTAGCTGTTCTGCTATCTGTGTTTTCTCTTATCTGTCACAGCCTGGGTACCAATCCCTGACGAATAATCGAGGTTTTACTGTAATTGATATTTTGTAAGTCTTGTTTTGATCATTTTGCTGTGACGCCATTTTATTATCAACAGGAGTCAAAAGTCACAATTTTCAGAAACTATCACTAAGAAGTGACTTTGAATTACTAGGGGGTGTGTCCCCAGAAGTCACACAGAGTGACATTAATGGCACAATGGTATTTAAACTTGTGTTTCACATTTCCCTTTTTTTGGAACTTTTCAAAAAAGACACTGCAAGCTCTTGTTTAGAAATTCTGACATACAACTCTTAGCTGTTACTTTGTGAATTACAATTTTTTGTTTTTGACTTTGTTCTGACAAAAGATAGGATTGCTTACCTGGTTCTGGCCCTCTGTTTTTACTTTGATTGATATTTCATTTTCTGGTGTTTCTGCTGAGTTGTAAATCTTCTTGGTGGCTGAAAACTTGCACCAAAATGGCACCTTTGTTAACAAAATAACTCCAGGGATGGTTGAGCATAAGCCAAACATAAGTTACTAAATCATCAAAACAAGAAATAAAACAAAAAAAAAACAAAAAACAAAACCAAGATCCTGAACCTTGTCTTCCATGGACTTCTTTAAATAAGGTAACTATGCCAAAATTTGGCCATTGTGATGCGACTCATCCCCGGCAGAGTACTGAGCGTTAGTAACAGGATGTTATGACTAAGAGGGAAAGAGAGAATATGAACTCAGACAGATAAGGGAGAGAGAGAGGTGGACATGGGCATCCTGTTATTTTAGCGGTTGTGCTGTTGGGAGGACAGTGGCTGGGTGGTGCAATGGTAATATCGCAGTATGTGCCAGAATGGCTCATGAAGCCAACAGTACCTGAGTTGATGGAGCTTCTAACGTTCCTCCTGTTAACTCACTTCAGTACTATTATGTACTGATGTTTGGTTTCTTTCTGCACTCTTTTTTGGTATTAATATCATGCTACATTAGTTAATTATATATTCATTATTTGTTTTGTTAACTCACTGATTTGTAATTTATACATTGACTTTTTTTCTGTTCGTCTTGCACTCATTTTTGATTTTGCACTTTGTGTACAGAGGACCAAGATTTCAAAATTACACGTTTTGTGTTTTACTTATCCTGTATTCGTCTTTTCAAAGTACTGTAGACTATCAAGAAAAAAATAATCAACGTTTCAGATCTCTGATTGCCATTAAAGAGGTGAACTCTACATTCATGGTACATGTTTAAATTTCTTCCTTCAGTGTGTTAAAAGGTCACATTTTCTTTGTTTAACAACACATGATATTTAATCAGCGCAATGGAAAAGGACACACACCCTCACGCAGATTAAGTCTCTAATAGGAGCCATGATTTGGTGTGAAAATATACATTTCATCTAACAGATGTCCGTTCCTGCTATCATTCTTGTCTTTTGAATGATGCACTAAAAGCAAGCGGTGGTGGAACATTTGTATTATGCATTCATTTGTGGGGGGCACAGTGACACACAACTCCAGAGGCTTAGCTTTTAAACCTGTTCTAATGAATGGCTGTGTGGAGCTTGCATGTCCTCTGTGAATTTCCTCACAAGTCCTGAGGGCGTTTGTTTTATTGAATTGGTGTTGATGTGTGCAGGTGGGTGCACATAGTGGACTTGTGTCCTCTCCAGGGGCCTCATGCATAATGCTGTGCGTAGAATTCGCACTATAACATGACGTAAGCACAAAAGCCGAAATGTGCTTGCGCACAGAAAAATCCAGATGCAGGAATCTGTGCGTACTCCAGCTTCCACGTTCTTCCGCTACATAAATCCTGGTCAGCGTGAAAAGTAACGCACATGCACGCGCCTTCTGTCCTGCCCCGATTCCTCCCAGAATTACGCCTCTTTAAATATGCAAATCAAAAGGATTTCAGCAAATACCAAGTGGAGGCAAAGGAAAAATATACTATTTGTTGATTTAAACAGTGGTATAAACAACAAAAGGAAGCCAATCGACTGACATAGCGTATCGAAGAAACTCGAAAGCTCAAGTTCACAAATTCGCACAGTGCCCAAAATAAAAAAGAAGTTGTCACATATCAAAGTTGCCGTGAAAAGACGAGTTGTAGCCCATCGTCTGAGTGTCATATGAAAGCTTATTAGGGTTCAGAGAAAAAAAAGGTACACAGTAGGAAAAAAGCACAAAATGTCAACTTCAATCTCGAAATTTACACTTTATGTAGTTTATTTTCTCATTAAAGTAGAACATCATAGACTTCATCTTAAAATCTTTTAATTAACCAGTTTCTCAAATCACATCGTAATTAAAGTAGCACAGGAGTTTGGTCTCGTCCGATGCGAGAGATGGACGTCTGAAGTGGAGCTCCGCTAGCAGTGGTGCTATTTTTCATATTATTTGCTTATTATTCTGAGATATCCTGTATTTATTCAACCCGAGAGGGACCGCTACAGTATATGTAAACACATATAAACATGGCCAACAAGAAGGGGGGTCCGAAAGAATCGAAGACTAAAGCTACATCCAAGCTGCGATCAGCAAGCCCTAGTTCGAGATACGGCCTCTCAGAGACAGACCTGGATCAGATGGGCGAAAGTACAGACTCCTCGGGACCACGGTCCGCTACATCGTCGCCTGCTGAGAGCGAAAAGGGGAGCGAAGGTGCGATCGTGAGTGCAGATGTGGATAGCTCGCCGATTGGAGAGGATTACCTGAAACTGGAAAAGGCCGGGAGGTCCGCGGCTTCAGTTACGCAATCACGCGGGACTGGAGCAGCGGGGACACCGGCTTCAGCAGAGTCTGCTGCTTCATCTACGGTACAAGAAGGCACATTTGAGCTATCTGAACTGAAAGTGTTGCTCGCTGACCTCAGGCAAGATATAAAGAAAAGCGAGAAGGCTAATGAGAAAGCAACGGCAAAGGCACATGAGAGACTGAAACAGGAGATGAAACAGGCCAATGAATGTCTGCGACAGGAAATCCAACAGGCAAATGAAAGGCTTCGTCAAGAGGTACAGCTTGAACTTCGACAGGTGCTGGGTAAAATTGAAGAGCGCATTGAGAAAAACTCGCTAAACTGAGCACGCTTGCTGATCGATTGGAGCATCTTAGTGAGACATTCACGAATCGGATCGAAATAGCCGAACATCTAGCTGCCAGTGCCGAGGAAAGAGCAGTAAATGTCAGTTCGAATGTAAAAACTCGGAGAAAAACTTGGAGACAGACTGGCTGCTTTAGAAGATGGGAATAGAAGGTATAATGTCAGAATTGAAGGCTTGCCGGAGAATCGAGAAAGTTTAAACCCGGTGAAATTCGCAACTGAACTTTTTTCTAAAATAATCGGGGGCGACTTTAAAGCAGAATCTGAGATAGCAGCGGCTTACAGACGCTGATCAAACACCGTCAGACCCGACCAAGATCTTTTATAGTCCGCTTTGAACGATTATCATTTAAGTTAGAGGTGATGGAACTCCTCAGGAAAAAAAGGAAGATATTATATATGAAGATTGCCAATTCGCGTCTTCCCTGACTTCTCTCCAGCAACAGCTATCAAACGCCGCCTTCTATAATATTAAACAGCTGCTACGGCAAGCCAATGTCAAATACGGCCTCCTGTATCCGCAAAACTGAAAGTGGAATGGCAGGGCATTTCTATGTTTTCGCTAGCAAGGAGGAGGCAGAAAATGAGTTAAGAAAGCTGATCCCGGACTATTCTGATACATAATTGTGAGTCATGGCGGTAAATGATAAAGCTAGGATTAATAATCTACTGTCTGATCTATTTGTTTTAAAATACGGTTTTATCAGCATATATTCTCATATTCTTATATTATTATTACTTACTTATTACTTATCATTACTTAGTATTACTAGGGCTAAATGTTTGTGTTTTATTGTGCTTAATTACGTTTTCCTCCTCTTTTTTTTTTTCTTTTCTAATTATTTCATGTGTACCCTAAATGAGACTGTTCAATATCATACCCTTGGTTTGCTGTTATTGCTATTACTGCATTAAGACTTGTTATGCTTGTTTTGGACACATCTTTAACACCATCACCTGGGTTTATTATCTGGGGATATCATCTTAATGCACTAAAATTGATGAAGATTATATGTATGTATGTATGTATATATATATATATATGTATATGTGTATATGTATATATATATATATATATTAAGTGCAAAATTCTTTTCTTTCTTTTTCCTCTTTTAAAGACTATATTGGTAACAGATATCTCTATCTTTTAACCTTAAAGCGCCACTGCATGGGGGCTTGATGTGCTTTGGACGTGCTCTGTCTCTGGGTATGTCAGAGGACTGGGACTGCATGAAGTGGGTTTTAGCCTCACCTGGGGAGGCAAAAAGGGAGGGTGGGGGTTAAGGGGAAGAGAAAGAGAGCAGGCTTGATCTATATCTAATCTATCATCTCAATCTTTATAATTATAACTATCAACGTAATAATAAGCTGCATGGCAACAACTCTTGGGGAATAGGAAATTAAGACCTAAACTATTTCACTTCCAGTTAAGACTATAATATGACACCAAAACTCAGAATCAGTGTCTCCATGATGGGACAGTTAACTCGTAAGCTGGAATGTTAAAGGCCTGAATCACGAATTAAAGAGAAAGAAAGTACTTTCTCACCTAACAGGTCTAAATGCTAAAATAGTATTTTTACAGGAAACCCACTTACTAAGTAAGGATCAGTTCCGCTGCAAAAGACTGGACTGGCCAAATGTTCCATTCTAGTTTTACAAAGAAAACTAGAGGGGTGGGAATTCTCATACATAGAACAGTACCATTTGTAGCATCAGATGTAGTATTGGATCCTGAAGGGAGATATGTGATGGTCATGGGAGACTTATCTAACTGTAAAATGATTTTGATAAATGTTTATGCACCTAATGTTGATGATAAGGAATTTATACAAAATTTATTTGCATCCATTCCCAATCTGAACACTCATAAACTTATAATGGCTGGGGACTTTAATTGTGTTCTAAATCCACTTTTAGATAAGACTTCCTCCACAGGGGAACGCAACTAACACCGCAAAGATAATTACAAAGTTTATAACTGATCACAACTTATCAGATCCCTGGAGGTTTTAAACCCAAATTCAAGAACATATTCTTTCTACTCACCAGTACATCATTGCTACTCAAGGATTGATTACTTCTTTATAGATAATAACTTCTTGCCTAAGATTAAATCTTGTAAATACGATGCTATTGTTATTTCAGACCATGCTCCGATGATCTTGGAGCTGAAATTACTAAGCCCCATACACTCACCCGCAGATGGCGTCTCAATCCGCTTCTATTAGCTGACGAGAATTGTACTGAATTTATATCCAAACAAATTGAATTCTTTCTAGAGACAAATACATCCCCTGAGATCTCTGCAGGAACACTCTGGGAAACTCTTAAGGCCTTCTTAAGAGGACAGATTATCTCATATCTTTCCCACAGAAATAAATCCAAGCGAAGAAAGTAGCAGAGATAAAAAGCGAAATTACTAAAATAGATGAAGAACATGCCAGACTACCAAGCGAGACTCTACATAAGAGGAGGCAGGCTCTACATTCAGAATTAAACCTCTTGACAACTAAAGAAACCGAACAACTAATTTACAAATCCAGACATCATTATTATGAACATGGAGAGAAAGCTAATAAGCTTTTAGCGCAACAAATTCACAAGCAAGAGTGCAACGCAATCTCGTAATTACTAACACGAATGGAGATAAAATCATCGAACACAAAAATATAATGTGCACTTTTAGAGACTACTATAAATCCCTATATACTACTGAGTTTAAAGAAGACAATATACAATCTAATGCATTTCTGGATAAATTACAGATACCACAAATTGACGCTATTAGTGTGGAGGAGCTCGATAAACCTCTGTCATTATCAGAATTACTGGATGCTATAAAGTCACTCCAAGGTGGAAAAGCAGCAGGCCCTGATGGCTACCCTGCAGAGTTTTACAAGAAATTCTCCGCTCAGCTAGCTCCCTCCTATTAGCAACATTTACAGAAGCCAGAGATAACCAATCTCTTCCACAAACCTTTCGCCAAGCACTAATCACTGTCTTTCCAAAACAAAATAAGGACTTATTACAATGTGCATCATACAGACCAATTTCACTTCTGAATAACGACGTTAAAATACTCTCTAAAATCATAGCTAGAAGGATGGAGAAAGTGCTCCCTCAATAATATCACAAGACCAAACTGGATTTATTAGGGGCCGACACTTATCTTCAAATCTTCGACGCCTGTTTAATGTAATATACTCACCAACTAAATCAAACACCCCAGAAATATTATTATCATTGGATGCAGAAAAGCATTCGACATGATTGAATGGAAATACCTTTTACTATTTTGGAGAAGTTTGGGTTTGGCCCAACATTTGTGCATGGATTAAATTACTGTATACTAACCCAGAAGCTTCAGTTTGCATCAATAACATTTGCTCAGACTACTTTAAACTAGAACGTGGCACAAGACAAGGATGCCCTTTGTCACCACTGCTGTTTGCAATTGCCATTGAACCACTGGCAATACATTGTCGAAATACTGATCAGATAAAGGGGATTAGCAGAGAAGGACTGGAACAGAAAATCTCATTATATGCAGATGACATGGTACTGTATATATCGGATCCAGAAAATTCTGTGCCTGCAGTCTTAGCAGCACTCACAGAATTTCAAAAGCTCTCTGGTCTCAGAATTAATCTGAATAAAAGTGTACTCTTTCCGTGAATTCGCAAGCATATAATATTAGATTAGACACCCTTCCTTTTATCATTGCAGAACAGTTTAAATACCTCGGGTAAACATCACAAGTAAACATAAAGCTCTTTATCAAAAAATTTTCGTCTGTATGGAAAAAATTAAACAAGACTTGCATAGATGGTCAACCCTTCATCTCACACTAGCTGGAAGAATTAACACTGTTAAGATGAATATTCTTCCTAAGCTCCTTTTTATTTCAAAACATACCAATATACATTAATAAATCGTTCTTTAAGCAATTAGATTCAACAATAACCTCATTTATTTGGAATTCTAAACATCCACGCATCAAAAGAGCGACCCTACAAAGACAAAAGGCAGAAGGCGGCATGGCTCTACCTAACTTCCAGTTTTATTACTGGGCGCAAATATACAGTCGATAAGAACCTGGACACAAATAGAAGAACATACACAGGCATGGACCGCAATAGAAGTAAAATCCTGCAGTACTTCTTTGTATTCCTTGCTTTGTGCTCCAATAAACACACGTTATCGGCAATACACTAATAACCCAATTGTGCTCCACTCACTTAGAATCTGGAACCAATGTAGAAAGCATTTTAAGACGGAGAAGCTTCTTTCTGTGGCACCCTGCAAAAGAACCACCTCTTTCAACCCTCACAAACATATGCAGTTTTAATATCTGGAAAAATTTGGAATTAACTTGCTTAGAGACCTTTATATAGACAACGTCTTTGCATCCTATGAACAATTACGTTCCAAATTTAACATTCCAGCTACAAATTTCTTTCACTATCTTCAAATCAGGAACTTTGTTAAACAGAACCTTCCAGATTTTCCTCATCTTGCACCCTCATCCACGCTGGAAAAATTATTGCTCAATTTCAAGGAGTTAGACTCCATCTCTACAATATATAAAATCCTTTTACAATCCCTTCCTTTCAAAGATCCAAGAGGACACTGGGAAAATGACCTCTCAATTAATATATCAGAAAAGGAGTGGAAAGTAGCAATGCAGAGAATTCACTCAAGCTCCATATGCAAAGCATACAATTATACAACTCAAAATTATATATCGAGCACATCTGTCTCGACTAAAACTCTCCAAAATGTTTCCAGGGCATGATCCAACCTGCGAACGTTGCAACCAAGCCCCAGCCTCACTAGGTCACATGTTCTGGGCCTGCTCCAAATTAACATTATTCTGGACAAAAATTTTTAATTACCTCTCAGACAGTCTTGGACTCACAATCCCTCCTAACCCATTAACAGCTGTGTTTGGGGTTCTTCCAGAGGGTCTTAAAGTGGAGAAAGACAAACAAACTGTGATTGCATTCACTACACTGTTGGCACGCAGACTTATTCTGATAAACTGGAAGAACCCAAACTCTCCTCTTTTAAGTCAGTGGGAAACTGATGTGTTATATTATTTAAAATTGGAAAAAATCAAATACTCAGTTAGAGGATCTGTGCAGACTTTTTCAAAACATGGCAGGATCTAATCAGTAATATTTTGAAATGATTTTATAAAGCACAGAGAATTTGTTGATTTAGGTATTTTTAAAAGCCTTAAATTTTACACCGTTTGGCTTGCTCTCTCTCTCAAGGGTGGGGATCGATCTGTTCTTAGCATAATTCTTTTTTTTTGTAAAACTTGATTGCTATGTATTGATTGTAATAAAATTAATAAATAAAAAAAAAAAAAAAAAAAAAGTAGCACATTAAATGCTTTGTTTTGTATTTGATATTTTTGCTCTATTTGTGTGCTTCCGCTTTTTCTTTCTCCGACAGGACACAGAATACATTACATTCATGATATTACAGCTCTCTGAATAATTAAAATACTGAGATGTATACGTGATATCTTTTTCATGATGATAGCATGTTATTAAACAGGGGAACACAGTGCGTTATTGTGCACGACCTTCGATGAAATTATTGTAGCAGTACTGTCTCTTTCAAACGTACTAACCTCCAATTCCTGTGCTTACTGTTCTTTCTCCAAATACCCAATTGCCACACAATCAGCTCTGTAATAGACAATAAGCCATAAGCTTACAACGACGATTCTTGAAAACTTTTAAGGAACATTGAAATATCTTTGTAGTACATGTTTAATTATTTAATCCATCTATCCTTCCACTGTCACGTCAGCCCCAGTAAGAATACAGCACAAGGTAGGATCAATCCGTGAACTAGCTAGCGATGTGGCACCGTGTCCTCACATGTTTAACTATTAACAATATAGATTATTGAAATGAAGTTAAAGTTTTATCTGTATGATATCATAAACATATTTTGCTGCATTTCATCTTAAAAATGATATCGTCATCATATGTAAATATGGGCTTTATAAAGTGGCGCAGGTTGTGCAATATTATAACTGTAGTGCAAGTTTACAGTGAGGTGATTGTACTTATAAGTACTAACAGTTCTACAAGGAGCACTTGATGGACTGATTGATTGTTTATAGATCTTGGGATGAAACTGTTTCTGAACCGCAAGGTCCGTACAGGAAAGTCTCTGAAGCGTTTTGCCGTGGCTGAGGCAGCATGTGCTTGATGCTGTATTTCAATAATTCTCTTTCCGATCAACTGCTGCTGTGATTCCCCACTCAGATACAGTGATATAAATACTCAGAGTGGTGCAGTGAGAGTAATATGGAAAAAGATGATCCGCTGTGGAAAACCCTTAATGGGAGCAGCTGAAAGAAGAAAAAAAAAGGTGTAGTGAGAGTAACAACGCTAAAGCAGTTATAGTATTTGGAATACTATGGCTATTCCCTGGACCTAATTGTTACAAGTTAATTACAATCAGATGCATTACACTAATAAACAATATGTGGTTAGTTTCAGTGTATTTATAAAGCCTCGGCAGGAATGTGGATCTAAAAAATAAAAAGTAACCGCACAGGAACAGTAGCTCTCCTTTGACACTGGGTGCCGCCAGTCTGCAAAACCGAGCGGAGAATTTGCATACGACAGGGCATGAGGTACCGTTGAAAAGTGCGTGGCTTTACGCCAAGTGTAGGCTTAATACATCGCGATTTGAAATTGGAAAAGTTCTTACGCAACATTTCTGTGCGTACGCACCGTTTATACATGAGGCCCCAGGTCGAGTTCTACCTGATGCTGTCAGGGTAAGCTCTTTGTAAGTTACATAAGAAACATAAACATTTTATTAATTACTAGTGCATAATCTATGGGAGGTTCCTATAACCCCCATCAGTTGAATTGAATTGGTATTTTGTAACTATTTCTAGCTTATCTGACTAAACATTATTCTCAGCTAGTGATCAGCCTTGCCATTTGTACTGCGTAGAGGGCACATGGTTTTAAACCGTGCCTTTCGTGCCTTGTGCACTTTGTGTGTGTGTTTTGTGTGACAAGAAACATGTAAGACAAAGCACTTAGCTGAATGTGCTGCGCTGTACATTTAAAGCGTACAGAAGTTAAAAATCTTTAAGTATAGAAACAACTAAAGTTTTACAAGAAAAGCTAAGTTTAGAGATGAAATATTTTTTCTTTTTTTGCCTTTTATTCTATGTGTGTAACAACTTTTTTCTTTATTCTTGTGTGGATTGTTTGCTTTGAATTTTCACTAAAAATTTTAAAATGAACTTTTGGACTGAGAGATTTCTGTCAGCACGCGTTTTACCCGTGCTTGAACTCGCCTTACTCTCCTGCGGCTACACTCTTGCTCTTCCATAACCTTATAATATAATAAGTGACATAACAGAATGAACTGAATGGATAGATGTAAAATGCCTATAAAAAGTATTTACCCCCTTGGAAGTTTTAATATTTTATTGTCTTAGAATATTGTATTACAGTGGATTTATGTTGGCTTTTTGACACCGATTAGCACAAAAAGTCTAATACCAGAGTGAAAACATATCTCTGCAAATTGGTCTAAACTAACCAAAAATATAAAACTCAAAATAGTTGATCTAATAAGTATTCACCCCCTGTAGTATAGTGAGCCTGCAGCTTAAATAATCCATTTCGCTGTGTCAGTCTCTGTAGGCATGATCGTGCAGCCGCGCGGAGTTGATGAAGTAATTGGAGTAAGTCGCACCTGCACATGAGGGTGCGATCATTCTCAATTGCTTAATCAGCTTCCTGCAGTGCGCAATTGAGACGCTGCACCCACTGAGCCGTATAAGAAAAGGCCAGCAGAGAGAAACAAAAAACTAAAGAAAGGCTAGGAAAACTAGAGCAAGAGAGCAGACGAGCCAGCCAGCTGAAAAAGAGAGGTCAGCTCAGCCAGGGGTCCCATCGTAGTGAAGGATCAGTGCTCGAGGGATGGATCGGGCCCACTGATGATGTGAAAGAGTGGGTACGCTCGTGGAGGAGTCTGCCCTATGGATCCAAGGGATGACTGCATGTACGGGAAGGATGACGGGAGGACAACCAACCCCAAGCAGTCTGGCAGACACCGGCGGAGGCAGCCAAGATGGGGGTCGGTAGTATGAGGACCGTGGTGAGTGAAGTTTCTTCAGCTGAGCAAGCCTTGGGTGAACTGGAGAGACTGGAAGGAGCTGTGCTTGGCTGGTTTGCACCAATGTCTGCTGCAGGTTTTAATCTCATTTTATCCTTGTTTTAAACATATGGATTTTACCATTTTATGGATTATTTATTGAAACACTTTGTTGGAACACTACAGTATGGACGCTGGTTTTGTTTTGTTTAGTTTAATAAAAGTACCTTTTGCACTTTGCACCATCCCCTTGCTTTGTTTGGTGTCCTCACTTTCCAGCTCATCCAGTTACATTACTGACATTGTTGGGTTGGAGAGGTTCTCATAAGAGAAGATAGAGCAGGACCCTCATCGTCATACTCACTTTAGTATGATACACCTAAATCATCAGTGGTGCCTCTAAGTTACATAATTAGTTCAATCGCAGTCACCTATCTGCGGTTTCGGTTGACTGTAGTATAAATACAGTATGTCTGACTGTATCTGGAAGGTCCTGCTTGTGATGAGTCGGTATGGTGGCCTAACCTACACAATGATGACAAAAGAACACTCAGAGCAACTCTGTGAAAAGGTGACTGAAAAGCAGAAGTCAGGAGATGAAAACAAGAAAACATCCAAGTCAATAAATATTCCTCCTAGAGCAGGCAGTCCACAAAAACTGAGTGATTGTGCAAGAAGAAGATTGGCAAGGGAGGCTGTTTTGCAGTGTAAAAGTGTTCACAACGGGCACTTTTACCTCTAAGGTTCTTTTTATATTAGTGGATAAAGTAATCCTGGAAGTACCTACATTTATTTCCCTTCATTTATATGTACACTCCATAGTACTTAACTATTTAACACTAACTCATCTCTCAAAGACAATGATTGCCAAGTACCCTGCTGGGTTACAGATCAAATATAAAGCAATTCCAGAATGCCTCTACAGAGGCCAAGAGTCTGTCGCTGCTCCTGAACACTTTCCTTGAAAGGGACACTCTTCCGAATAACTTAGTAATGGCCAGAGGCTACTCCAAGAACTGCGCTCCTGCCCTAGGCTAGCGACCTCAGGATCAAAACATTAGCATAGGCCAGAAAGACGCCTATATCCTTCAGCTGTCTCATCGGTACCCCTGAAAGTGAAGATATACTCCAGCAAGGCCAGATCCCTGTCTTTGAAAAAGATAAACAAATTAATCATTCCAATAAGCATACTTGGATGATATCAATAAACAAGGCAGCTTCAGTGAGGAAATATTTTAATTTAATCCTAACTTACGCTTATTTGCATAAAAACCAGGCATTAAATATTAAGTTAAAAATAGAAGAAAGCTTACAACCAGAATGATTCAAATCAATGTCTGTAAAAGTGAGTTTGGCATTTGTTTAACCAGGAGAGAGATGTGCATACAGTTTAAAGAGTTCATTTTTCTTGATCTGAGGCATTATTTAAAAGATTTAAAGGATGATGTTTCCCTCTCCTTCATTTGGGTGCATTTTTTGTAGCATGATGGTTCGGTGCAACTTCAAAGCTACATATACCTCCTTTCTCATACTAATGTGCTTTGTTGTCCCAAAATTTTCATCTGCCTCACATTTTCCTCTCTCAAAATGCTGTTGCGGCTGCACTTCTCAAAGGTATTGTGTCTGCTATTACTCAATAGGTGCATTCTCTTTTATACTGTGGTTTGATGGCTATTTTTAATAAGTGACATTAGTAAAAGTTGGACAACTGTGAGTTTACTGCTGCTCTTGCTCTTCTGTCAATTTGAAGTTATTTTAAACTAATTATGAGATATAGAGTTAAATAACAAAGTCCCTGAAAGCTCTCATTTCACATCTTCTAAAGAGCATATACACGCTGGTTAGTTTACCTGAGCTTAACCATGCTTCTTCCTAATGTTTGGTTTACATTTGCATTTTTCCCACAATTCTCTGCATTAGCATGTTCATGTGCATCCCGGAATTCAACGCTGTGTTAAAATACTGTACATTCTTTATCCCCATCAGTTTGCTTAGCTGCTGGTTTAAAAGAAACACATACCTAACCGAACCCTATTTTAAATTAGTGCCAAACTTGGCCTACAAGGTCTTCTAAAATTTTTAACTTTTTCATTTGCCCTCCAAATACTTGTCTTCATTCACAGTTCAGCCTCTGTGTCTGCTAATCCCCAGCTGTCTCTGACAGTATGATGTCATCATTGAGCCAATTGCCTGCTTGTCAGAGTCTTCCGTCCTTTGCCTGCATTTACTTTCCCTAAACCTCTTTTTCCTAAACTCTTGGTCTTATCTAAAAACAACACACACAAATTAAATATTATGAGTCTTATTTAATAAACTAAAAAAATGCTTACAGAAGCCATCAGGAGACCTATGATAACACTGAAGGAGTTACAAGATACAGACACCAACCATTGCCAGGTTGCTTTACCAATGGTAGCTTTATGGAAGACATCACCACTGTTAAAAACTTACACGACAGAGTGTTTGCCAGAAGGCACATGGTAGAGTCTTTATTCAGCTGTAAGAAAGTTCTACGATCTGATGAGTCCAAAATTGCGCCTTTTCTTCATCAAACTAAGTATGCTATGTATAACTGAACATAATCAAAAACACGCCATCCCCACTTCGAAGCATGAAAGATGTAGCAACATGCTGTGGGGATGCTGTAGGCCCTGGAAGGCTTTTGAGGATGAAATGAAAGCAGCAGCAACATGAAGGGAAAATGCGATGCAGTCTGCAAGAAACCAGCACCTTGGGAGAAGGATCATTTTCCAGCAAGACAACAGCCCCAAATATTAAGCCAAAGCTACACAGGAATGGCTGAAAAACAACAATGTTAATGTCCTGGAGTGGCAATGTCAGAGCACAAATCTCAACCAAATGAGAATGGGTGGTTTGCTCCTGATCCCCATGTCACTTGACAGAGCTTCAGAATCTTTGCAGAGAAAAATGGGGATAAAACTCAGTGTTCAGATGTGCAAAATATATGGAGAGAGATTTGTGCACACAGACTGTTATGGCTGCCAAAGGTGCAAATTCTGAATGCTAATCTGAAGGGGTTGCCATAAATTATTTTGTGTTTTATATTTGTAATTAATTGTAAATAGACCACTTTGCAGAGATCTGATTTCACTTTAGCATTGAAGCATGTTCTTCTGTTGATCTGTGTCAAAAACACCAAGTAAAATCCACTGTAATTCAATTCTATATCATAATAAAATGTGAGAAGTCCAGCGGGGTGAATACTTTTCATTGGCAATGTAACTGTGATCTTTGACAGCCAATTCCAGCCTTTCACTAAATAATGTAAGGATTTTCAAATGTTAAATAATTGTGTACTATGTAAATGGATTTATGGAAATCAGCATTTATTGGATGAATAGTGCAATAGACAGCATCATTTCATTGCATTACTAAATTTGAATTGCGGCTAGAATGTCTTCTGGGATGAATTTGCATGCCTTGATGTTGATCATGTAGATTTCCTCTGAGAAGTCTGAGAACCATCAATAGTCAAACGTATTCAGATTGAAATGCTGTCTTCTGACTACAGAGCAAATTTGCCTTAGGCCTATGATAAATGACTTCAACCATGGATGAAAGGATGGATTTATTTAAAAAAAAAAAGAAGCTCAGCAACTTTTTGTGTGTAATTATCTTTGCTGGAATATATGTTTCCAAAGTTGAATCTAGCTTAACAACCATTCATCAACTCTTCACGGTGTCAGTCCCAGCATTCCTGGGTGACAAAACCAAAGATCTTTAGAGGCCACCTGTGTGCTGTATTATATTTGGGTGCAAATGGGTGAAATGCTTTGTTTGAACATTATGGGTTCTATGATGCTATTCAACTTAATAGTGTGTTCTTTGTGACACTGTAATAAAGATAAAGGATCTCTTTTGTATCCTTTGCTCTTGGAAATTTTGTTGGACACTGTAATAATACCATCCTCTTTCTAAATGTTATAGCATTCGGGACAAAACAGCCTAACATTCAAAGGTGTTTTGGAAAATACTAAATAAAGAATCAACTTGAGTGATCATTATAAATGATCTCCAAACATGGATGCCTTTTATTTACACCTTCAATTCGAGTCCCACATGCTCGTGTGGATGCAGCATAGCAGACTGAAGAAATCTAATAGAAAACTTCCTTTAATCAGCTAGGCTCCTTTACACATAATAACTATAATAACTAACTAACAAACCAGTAAGCTAAATCCAGAAATCCTGATAACTATGAAGTGTTTCAAACAAATCAATAAGCTAAATCCAGAAACACACCTCTGAGTTCAATATTATGTAAAGTTCCAAAATAGTTCAACATTAAGATTAATAGGAATGCCTGGTAAAAACAAATTAGACTTCTTACATGAAAATGTTATCATAAAACAAAACACATTGTTAAATGTTACATATATAACCTCATTTTCATAATTTAAAATATGCTGTATGATAAAATAACTCACCAGAAAACTCAAAAAAAGAGTTGGGAAATGACCCCGTATATTGTCCGATGAACAAAGATGAAAAAAATGTAGTAGAATGAATCAAAATAGATCACAGAAGACATCGTACATTCTGTTTAAGGTGTTTATATAGAGAAAATGGTGGAAAGAAATGACATGGTGGAAATGAAGTCATCAGAGCCGGCCGGAAGTGACATCGTTATGGCAGTGCCAGAAGTGATGTCACTGTGCAGGGACCGGAAGTGATGTCACGGAAGTTGCGTGTTGTGTTGTTGCAGCCATTTTGTGAACCCGGATGTAAGGTAGGTGCATTCTTATTTTTCTTCTTAATTTCTGTCAGCACAGAGAAAAAGACATCAGCACGCATAACCAACCCTCTATCTCACAAATTAACACTCACATTTGGACTTGATGGCTGCTTCCTAATTGTGTGTGTTTTACAGCTAGTACAAGTGAAGTCAGAATGTCCTAATTTAACAGGCAGGCAGTTTCAAACACATTTTCCTTTTCCCTTGCACAGGTTACCCCCATGCCATGCATTTACTGTACACAAATATATGAATTTATAGCTGCCGATTAACATAACACATCATTGCAATTAAGGAGTGAACTAGTCACCCAGGAGAAATCCTCTGAAAGAACATCTTCACTGACAGTTCCCAAATTGTTGGTCAACCCAGTCAAATCAAATTCATCCCCTCAGGCCAGCACCAGTTAACTATAAATCTATCATTTTACTGGGGATGTAGACAGAAACATTGTTGAGACTTTCACTGCCAAGGTCCACCATTATCTGTCACCTGAATAGCAATGTCTCTAACCAAAACACAGCTCCACACTTGTTTTTTTTTTTTTCTTATTGATCATGACTATGTGGGTCACCAGGCACCTGTCAATGGTCACGACTCTGGGCGGGGAAACACTTTTTAATTCAGTATTGATACCAGCTTTCAAATCACAGTACTGGTACCAAAATGGTTCCAAAGCAAATAACGGTTAACTCCAAAATTCCCTCGTCTTATTCGAGCCTGCTTGGTGCGTGACACCATTGGGCCATACAATGCACCACTTCCCTCTCGACAACGTAAAGTGCTCATTGAGATAGTGGGGGATGGGGGGAGCATCCATGAAGTGTTGATTGATCTGAAGCAATAATGTTCCCTGTGAAGTGTCGGGTGTGACGAGATGGGAAATGTTCTTAAGTGCGTTCCTCTGCATGGCTTCAAGTGCTGCTCTGTCTTTTTTTGTAGTGTCATGACGAGAATTGCGCACAATACTCCATATATGGTTTCACTACGAATTACATAGTCTAAGCATACTGTCTCTCAATTTATATTGAACAGTTTTTATACTATAACCTAATATTTTATTTACCTTTTTAATGGCTTCTACCCATTGCTTAGATGTTGAAAATGTTGTGTCGATGTAAATCTCTAAATCCTTTTAAGAAGTTGCCTCCTTTAGGACAGTGTCTCCCAAAAGGACAATGTATCCCATCTTATATGTATAATTGATGTTCCTTTTCCCCACTTGTAGCACTTTGCAATTTTCTACAATGAATTGGACGAATTGCGTTCGTCCAATTCTCAAGCTTGTCCAGGTCTTCTGGAATTGTTTTAACTGTATTGAAGGTATCAGCCATATCTCCAATTTTAGTGTCATCTGCAAATTTCACAAGTACACAAAGTATATTTGAATCAAGATCATTAATATAAATGATAAAAAACAATTGTCCAAGGACAAACCCTAGATGGGCTCCATTCCTCCATGTGGAGCATTCTTCTCTTGTCAATATTCTTTGTCTCCTGCTGGTTAGCCAAGTTGAAATCCAGTTTGTTTTGTAAAAGGGCTAATTAAAAGTAATTCGAGCATTTTTTAATAATCACATTTGGATGACTCAACAGGCTGGAAACATTTTTCTTCTTCAAAGTAGCGTCCTTCACATTCACAGTTCGTGTATAGCCTTTGTAATGTTAACATCCGTAACCGCAGTGGATGGCTTCACTGAACAAACTTAGTCATTCATTCATGTGTTTCCTACCTTAAAGTGCTTTCACCTCAGAAATATGACCATATGTTAGCTGTAACATTTCAAGAGTTTCATTGCCGCTCTTCTCATGCTTAATGCAAAATTGAATCAAGGACCTCTGCAATACTCTCACAGGAACGTCTTCTTCATCTGCTATGATGATATGTACAAGATGCTTCCACTCGCTGTGACAGATTGCTGAAGAATGCAGGTTCATGCACACATCGATGTATGCAGTTCACACACACCAGCACAGCATTCCCATGTCTACCTCACAGGCATAGAAACCGAGCAGTCTTGTTAATTTCCAATCAACCCTTGTAGGTTACCCCTGCCTCAAGCTTCTAGTTTCAGAATTAATCTTTGGTGTGGGACCATATCAAAAGTTTTTTGAAGGTATAAGTAGATTAGGTTGTAAGCTTTGTTTTTGACAGCTACTATAGCAGCATGCTCAAAAAATCTAAAATATTGGTTTAGCAAGATCTTCCTCTCATAAACCCCTACTGGCTGTTGTTTAGTATGTTATTTCCATAATGGTACTTTTCTAATGTATTTCTTATTACAGAAAGCCACCTATTTACTTGTAGTACTCCTCCATTCATTTTAATATCCCAGGAATTATTAACCCTTGAGTACCATCCTTTATATTGTGGCATGGTACCATTAGCACTGTGTGACTAATTTTAATACCATTGCCAACACTCACTTGGGCTGTAAGATGCCTGTCCTTCATTGTTGTATTATGCCTGCAGTGGTTATCTCTACGGACCCTCTATATGAGTATAAAGTTGCCATCATCTGTTTCCATATCTTCTTTTCCTCTGTTACACCCAACACCTGCATGTCCTCTCTCACCACATCCATATAAATTCTCTGAGGCCTTCCTATCGCCTGGCAGGTCCATCCTTACCATCTTTTTCTTAATATACCTAGCATCTCGCCTCTGCATATGTCCAAACCAGCACAATCCTGCCTCTCTGACTTTGTCTCCCAACTGTCCAACCTGAGCTGACCCTCTAATGTACTCATTTCTAATCCTGTCCATCCCACACCCAATGCAAAACTTATCATCTTTAAATCTGCCACATCCAGCCCTGTCTCCTGTTTTTTGGTCAGTGCCACCGTCTCCAGCCCATATAGCAAAGCTGGTCTCACTGCCATCCTGCAGACCTTTCCCTTTCACTATTGCTGATACTTGTCTGTCACAAATCACTCCTGACACTCTTCTCCACCCATTCTACCATGCCTGCACTCTCTTCTTCACCTTTCATTCACAATCCACATTACTCTGTACTGTTGATCCCAAGTATTTAAACTCATCCACCTTCGCCAACACTACACCCTGCATCCTCACCATTCCACTGACCTCCCTCTCATTTACACACATGTATTCTGTTTTGTTCCTATTGATCTTCATTCCTCTCCTCTCTAGAGCATATCTCCACCTCTCCAGGGTCTCCTTGACCTGCTCCTGACTCTCACTACAGATCACAATGTCATCCGCAAACATCATAGTCAACAGGGACTCCTGTATATCTGTCAATCTGTCCATTATCATTGCAAATAAGAAAGGGCTCAGAGCTGATCCCTGATATAATCCCAATGCCATGTTCAATGCATCCGTCACTCCTACCGCAGACCACACCACAGTCACACTCCCTTCGTACATATCCTGTACAACTCTTTCATACTTCTCTGCCACTCCCGACTTCCTCATACAATACCACAGCTCCTCTCGAGGCCCCCTGTCATATGCTTTCTCCAGGTCCACAAAGACGCAATGCAACTCCTTCTAGCCTTCTCTATACTTCCCCATTAACACCCTCAGAGCAAACATCGCATCTGTGGTGCTCTTTCTTGGCATGAAATCATACAGCTGCTCACTAATCATCACCTTCCTTCTTAACTTAGCTTCCATTACACTTTCCCATGTTTTGCCCGTTGTTTTGCATGGACCTTTTTGCAGATTTCCTTCTTGTTCTTGCTCTTGATGAATCCAGGAGATTCTCCAATGTCCACAAAAAAATGGACATGAATATCTTGAGGTGGCGATTACTTAAGCAGTAATTAAGTCGTAAGGGCACAAACATGTATATTTAGCCAGGTTATAGCATTTACAAAATCTGTACAAAACTAACACAAATCCTGTTATTCTTCTTCATAAAAGAATATCATTTACCTTTTTCAATACCAAGAAGAACAACACTTACTTGATTATAATTGCAATAGATCGGAACGTTTAAGCAAGCCCATAAACTGAAGCTGCTAAACAAGCAAGTGAATAACACAATTATTAATGACTGCTTCCATTATCCAAGTGAAGACACTTAATGTGATTAAATGATTAAACTGTTAAATTATTTGACACTAGTTACCATCCAGAGTGAACTTAAAATTGCCATTATGAAATATTCAGTGATGCTCTTAAAACATCTCTGTGTTTTAATTACTAGACAGAGGTGTCATCCTGACAGGATAGGTGTGCGAATTAACCCCATAAAGCCCCAATTCCTGTTCAAGATGCTTCACGAGTGTAATTGAAGTTGTTCAGTATGTTAGCTGTGGTGTATGGCCGGCTGTTTATCCCGGTCAATACCCCCAAGCCGCCAGGTAGAGCCCTCCCTGCAGTATGGAGGTTCCCCAAAGACCAGCAGGGCATCATGGACATTGCAGTTTTTATATACAGCCCTGATGGATGCCATGGGGACCACTAGGAGACGCTGCAGGGAGGAACAATGGTTATTTGCCACGTGGACAAAAGGAACGATGTGCTTCCTAGGTGAAGAAAAGGATTTTTATCTGACCCGGATTTGTTCCAGGTAATATGGACAGAGAGGGTTAAACACTTCTGGGTCAAGGACTATAAAAAGGACTACAAAACACCAGAGCGTTGAGCTGAGCTGGGTGGAAGGGGGGCAGCGCATCTGGGAGTTGGAAGATTGATTTATTGTTTGTATTATTGTTGATTTATGAGTATAGTGGAGGAGAGGGTGCTTTGTGCACTGTGGCGATTTAATAAAGTCATCGTTTGGACTTCTACCTGGTGTCTGGAGTCGTGGACAGGGGTTCAAGGAGGCGATACAACCCCAATCTGTCACATAGCAAATCAAGAGGTGGTCTTATTCTGGACAACTTTATTAACTAACTCACAAGGATTTTTACAATTTTTCATTATACATGTCTAATGTACCCTTTAAGGTAAGGGATGAAAGAATGAGCAAGTATCACTGTTTTTGATTGTATTGGGGGGTCCCATATGCATTTGAAAATCAAATGCTGGGTCAAAAGCTGGGATCCACTCAGTGACAGAAGTGGATACACCTAAGTGCACACACCCTATGTAAGTGTGAGCTTCGTGACCCAGTAACAGTGGGTGTTCTGATTAAAGAGTGTAATGAGGGTCCCCCTTGGAGTTTTCAGTGGTGCGATATACTGGCTGGGGTCAACATTGGAGTATCGAGAGACATAACAGGCTTTTTGGATATAAAGGTTGTTCTTGGGTACTGAGTCTTTCTCAAGCTTTGCAGCAAAAGTCATGCGTGCTTTTATGTGGACCTTCTTAAGGAATGGCATCTTTCTTGCTACCCTCCCGTAGACGCCTGGTTTATGGAGAACTCTTGAAATTGTGGACCCATGCACCTTGACTCGAGTTTCAGCCAAAGAGCTTTGCAGACTTTTAAGAGTTGACGGTTACATTTTTTGTAGCCTCCCTCACAAGTCGATGTCTTGCTTTGATGTTTAGTTTTGAAAGCTGGCCTGTTCTAGGCCATCTGATGATGGATCCAACAGGACATTCAAACTCTTCAATATTTTCTTGTAGCCATTTCTTGCCTTGTGTATTATTTCAATGATGTTGTTTCTCACATCAGCAGAATGCTCCTTTGTCTTTGTCAACTCGGCAGTGATTGTCCAATAAAGACTATGACCTTTACAAAGGGTGCTTCTTCTTATATCAGAGAGATATAAAGGACTCACAAGGAGTACCTAATTATGTTTAATTATGGTCAAATGACTGTCACCTTTGTGTTGTTTGTCATTAATTTGACATTTGTGTAAACCTGGAGCTTACGAAACACAGAGGTTTAAATTCTGATGCAAACACTAACCTTTGACTTTTTCTTCTTCAGTTAAGTATTTCCAGAAAATGATTATATTTTGACTTTGGAAATGTATTTGTTACAGCACGAGAGTTCACATTAGAAATACGGAATAGATACATATGTCATTTGTCATGCAAAAAATGATGGTGACTTTCAAGGGGATTGAATACTTTTCTAAGTTGGGTCGACAAGTAATACAGAGAGGAAATGGAGGCTGTAGCCTATCACAGTAGTGCTGGGCACAAGGCAGGAAACAGGGTGCCAGTCCATTGCAGTGCCCATTTAGATACATTACAGTTGGTCCACAACATCTATAGGTTCTGCATCTGTGGATTCAACCAAAATATTTAAAAAAAAAAAAGTTCCAAAAAGCTAAACTTAAATGAAGTGATGTGTCGCACACCTTGCAGGATGCCTACCTAAACCTTGTTACGATATTAACTTAATTAATTTCCTTATTAGTTAAATTTGATTGTCTTCTTGGCTGTGCTGAGGACCTCACTAAATCATCCAATCTGTAGTAGCAATGGACGATGTATACAGTGCAGGAGGGAGCTCAAAGGCTAAGAGGGAGTGTAAAGTGGTATCTCTCCATGAGAAAATAAAAATCTTAAATCTTTTGAAATGTGGGATGTCACTTACAAAGTGGGCCGTAAGTTCAGCAAGTACAAATCGAGCCTTCACACAACAAAGCAGAAAGAAGCTGAAATTCATGGAGGTGTTAGTGCTGCTAGTGATATTATAAGTAATCTAGAGGTGATTTGAAGTACACTCAACGATGTACATAAATTAGATGCAAATACTATAGCATTTTAAATAAGGGACTTGAGCGTCCCCAGAATTTGGTATCCATGGACCCAATCCCCCATAGATTGCAATGGACGACTGCACACTGGAGCCAGTTAACCAAACCTGCTTGTGTTTGGGGATATGGGAGAGGGTCTTGCAGAGACAGACTCGAGATTCAAACCCAGAACAATGGATTAGTGAGGCAGCAGTGCTATAAAAAAAACTGTGCCACCGTGCTGCCTTTACAAACATTTCAAAGCCTAAATAATTCTTTGTGCATTAACATTTTAGATCAGCAGTTTTTTTCCTGAATAAAGGGCAGTGGTTCCAGAGTAACTACAAAAAAAAGCTAATTATTATTGTAGTAATTTAGTTTCTAATTAAACTAAATAACCCTCGTTGTAATAACCGCAGTAGTGCTTAAAGACAATTATAGCATTGGGCATTCAAGTCAAGCTTAAAACTAAATGGACAGTCGTGTATAGTTTCCTTAATGCAGATTAAAACTTTTCCTTTCCATAATGCAATTATTGATTCTTTTTGGAAAATGGTAGTGTGAAATTAAATGGTCGACATATTATTACCGCAAAGCCCTTTAAAATAATTAATTCTGATGCAGCTGTAATTGACTCTAAGAGGATGATCCTCTCTTTTTTTCTAAAGTGCGCTGATTGCTCTCAGTCTAATTGTTGAAGAGCATCTCTGAGGATGTTTGGATACTGAGAGAGAGCGGCACAGACCCGGGGAGCCGCGGCTAAGTGAGTTGTACCCAGAAATCATATGTAATAATGAGAGTTTCAAAACTGCTCTCATTAGCTTTAGCACAGTGGTCCCAAAAATGAATTTCAACATTTGCTCACCTGCTGCTATTTTATACTTTCATTTCTTGCGTAAAATGAAAAAATGCAGATTGTCTTAAGTGAAATGTTTAGTAGTTTTCCCTAAGGAAGACTTGTGAGCCAACTGCCTGTCTGCAAAGGTGATTTACTTCTTCAATTTGTGGCAGTTTGGAACTACTGCTCAATGCTGTAGGAATATGGTGGTGCTGTGGTTAGTGCTGCTGCCTCACAGCTCCTGTAAATATAAGAGCATAAGAAATGTGACAAATGAGAGGAGAACATTCAATCCGTCCAACCTGTTTGTTTAGCTAATAGCTAAGCTGTCCCAATATGGCATCCAGATTCTTCTTGAAGGTTGTCAAGGTCTTTGATTCAAAAACATGGCTCAGTAGTTTCGTTCAGAATCCCACAACTCGTTCCGTAAAGTAGTGCTTCCTGGCTTCAGTTTTAAATGCACTTCCCTTTAATTTCTACTGATGTCATTGAGTATGAGATTCACCCTTAAGCTGAAAAAATGTTGCTGAATCTATTTTATCAATAACTTTGAGAATTTTAAATACCTGGATTAGCTCCCCACGCAGTCTCTTTTGCTTGAGACTAAGAAGGTTTAATTCTCTGAGTCTGTCAGAGTAGGGCATGTCCATAAGTCCTGGGATGCACTTTGTCTTACTTCTACTGTGGTGACAGAATGTGTGAAAATGTAAGTGTGGCTTTATGGGGACTAAGTAAGAAAGAGTGATCACAAGTACATGAACAATTAACAATAAATAATTACTAAAGAGGCATTTGAGTAAAAAAGTAAGAAACAGGGTGGCTTTCCATTGTTGGGCACACACATGCCAACTCTTAGATTTGCCAATTAACAAAACGTAGTCACCTGTGGGCATGTGAGAGGAAAAGTAGAGTACATGGAGGAATAACTCATGCAGACATGAGGGAATTGTGAACACTCCACAGATATAAGGGACTTGAGCCTCCCTCAGAACATCTGCTTTTAATATTTATGTAACAATAATAAAAATGAATGTCTCAGGATGGATTCTAAAAATGTTAAGTAGCCGATATGTCATCAGTCTGCAAACAGCCTGATCTCTTCCTGGACCCAAGTGATGATATGCTCATTAATTGTAATGGCAGGTCAGCCAAAGTGAAGATTATTATCCACTTATGCACACCTTTCTGTTCTTGAAATGCTTTTTGTACAATTTGTTTATTTGAGCATGTTAGAAGTCTCCTAGCTGCATCTGTTTTCTTCCAAGGACAGCACCCTGACATTGTTCTCCAGGTCCACTGTGTGTGATTCATTATATTTGCACTCATTGACTGTGTGGTTTTAAATGCACTTCGGGACCTTATTCAAGACAGGATCACTAACCTATGCTGAGAAGTAAACAATGAGGGCAGTATGATGTTGTGGCTACAGCTTATACATGTACTTTAACTCACGAGGCGGTCGGTTTTCATCTCCAGTGATTACCGCTTAACCCTGAGCAGGTTAATTAACTTGTCTGTGCCTAGTTGTCAAGAATGTATGAAAACAATCGAATTGAATACTTATCTTCTAGGCTGTTTCCAGTCTCCCACAGTCAGACATTTAAAGCATAATTTGGAGACAACCATAAATGAATTTAGAATTAAAGTGGGTGGGAATAATTAAGCAGTTCACTCAGTTTGAAATTTCTAAACCAATCAAATGCCTCAAGAAGGCGGACCTCAAAGTACGGGTTGTTGTAATTTAAACAACATAGAGTAAGGGTGCGCTTGTTAACCTGATTTGACACACAGTGTGTCTTATGTCAGAAGTATCAGAATTTATATATAATTTATATTTTATTTGTGTTTTTTGTTAATTTTTAATAATTAATATTTCATGTAAAATCATTTTGTAATAGCGTACTGTCTCCTTAACTTTAGTTACATTTTATGTTTGACTAGCAAAATACCCGCGCTTTGCAGCGGCAAAGTACTGCTTTAAAATTTTTATTAAGAAAATTAAAGCTTTTTAAACTGAGGGAAAATATACAAATAATTATTTGTTGAGGATCTCTTTGTATACTACATTTTGAGTTCGGCCCTCCGGTTGTAATATGACCAAGCTGTGCGCTGAGCTTAGTCTTGAGCATGCAACTTACAGTTGGCCATGTGAAAAGTAATCTTGTTTCAAATCTTACAGCTTGGATTGCTGCTGTCATAATCGGTTTGAGTTTCATGGTTTGTTTCAATTACGACAGTATTTGTAGGACTTGTGTTGAAGTGACATTCGGCATCTGTCAAGCGTTGTAAGCATACAACCGGTTTCATCAATAACTTCACATCCAGCTTTTGAGAGTTTAAACATTCATAAACATCAAAGTGTCCACTACTGAAATCGTCACCTGTGAGTCTAAGGTGTTTAAGAGGCACTGGCAGTTGTCGAAAGGTGTAAAATATTTGGCCATTTCGGTACACTTGAAAGCGATGACCCAGCAATTCAGCGGCAGCCATTAACTCACATGCAGAACTATAGGTGAAGGGCTTAAGCATTTAACTCTTATTGTGCTTCTGTGTAGTATAATTATCTCCTGTACCATCATCAGTTCTTTGATCAATTGTGATCACCTTGATAGACATGTTAATGGGGGTACGGTTGGAATGATAAAGGAAATGGGTACCTGAACAATGTAAAGTAAGTCTAAAATACCTAAACAATAACTATAATCGTAATAAACGAACAATAAAACAGCGGAGAAGCCGCGGATTAAATAAAAAGGCTGTAGTTATCAGCAGGGAGATGTGAATCCTGTGGCGAAGCAAGGAAGGGAATGTAGAGACCGGAGCGACGGACGGCCTTATATAGGCAGGCAGCCAACAACATGGGAGGCGTTGGGATGGGGGACCCAACGCCACCTCACACGGTGACCGAACTGCAAGCTTTGGACATATATATGTACATAAGTAGGTTTCAGTTAGCGTTGGGAACCCGCGTAGCAAATTTCTTGAAGATGGGCCAATAAGTAACAAAGACCATTGAAAAGTTCAATATGGCGGCCGACAGTGGCATCATACCACCGAATTAAGTACGTACATTGGTTTCGGTTAGCACAGGGAAGCCGCCTACCAAATTTCGTGAAGATGGGGCCATAAATACAAAAGTTCATAATGGCAGACGTTGTCGACCTTTGTGACCGTTACGCGCAGAATTTCGAAATGAAACGTGCTTAACTTTTGTAAGTAAGCTGTAAGGAATGAGCCTGCCAAATTTCAGCCTTCTACCTACACAGGAACTTGGAGAATTAGTGATGAGTGAGTGAGTGAGTGAGTGAGTGAGTGAGTGAGTGAGTGAGTGAGTGAGTGAGTGAGTGAGGGCTTTGCCTTTTATTAATATAGATAACACTTTACTTTAGGTATTGTGAAAATGCATTGTTACACACATATGCGTAAGGAACAGCTTGAGGGCTCTGGTGATTGTAATTCCCCACCGCTCCAGGGGTTGGTGCTGTGTCCTAATGCCTTTTCTCCTCCTCCCTCTGCAGACCAGAAGATTCACAGCTGTAACATCTCTGACATCACTTCTGGTGTTCATCCCCTGGACCCACCTCTTGCTGCTGTAAGGACAAAAGACCAGAAGATTCGCTATTTTAAGACAGTTCAATTAGGAATTTGCATCTGGAAAGATGATATTGCAGTTATTGGGTGTTTCTCTTATTATTATTGCACTTCATTTATATGGGGTCACCAGGTTGGTGCCCCAACTTTTTATCGTGGTCTGCCTGTTCTCTTGCAACATCTATTACTCATTCACTCTTATGTAACAAGACCTCAACAGAGGCCTTTTTTGATCTTCATTATGCTTATAAAACATTAATAGATAGGTTATTCATCTCTTTGCAATGTGGCCATTTGATATGCTGGTAAAATTACTTGTTAATATGAAGAATTTTCAGGTTTTATAATTAAGCATGCAACTTCAAGAGAAATATGTCATATTTAAGCCACCTCTGATAATTCCAAAGTGGAGTTATTTTAGTAGGTAATGTTACATAGATGAATAAACACTATACTGATGTATTATTTGTGTTATTAGCACCAGAAGAAACCTTTGTTATGGTCTTCTCACTTAAGAGTAAATTAATATTTTTGCAGTACCTAAACTAACGGTTTACCCTGTGTTCTTTGTGAGTGGAACCAAGGGAGGCGAGGCCACCCTGACATCACCACTCCTAAGCCCTTTCTCAGGCTCTTAAAACTGAAGAGGACAGCTCAGGAGTAGGGATCATTGTTGTTTGAGGGGATATTTTTAAGTATTGCTTTTAATGGTTGGATTTTCTTTTTCTTTTTATTATTTTCTAATTTGTTTCAAAGATTCCAATGATTGGGCTGTGTATAGGGACTTTGTTTGCACTGGAGTGCCTTTTAGGCACCTCCTTTTGTGCCTCTGTTTGCTCTTTTGAGCTTCCCTTTGTATTTTGATATTTTTTGAGAAAAAATCCTTATTTGATAAAGATTCTTTGTTTGCCCTTCAAAATAGGGTGAAATTTGATAGTTATCCTTGTCCTTGTGGGGATTTCAGCATAGATTTTGAAATTTATATAGTTGTTTTACCAGCTCAGCATTTTTGGGGCAGGCACCAGGAAAAAGCCACCAGGAACCTAAGAGGAACCTGAGTCTCTGCTAGGTAGACAATGTAAGGTTATAGTCTCCTGTCTTGATTGTTTTTGGAGGCCTTACCTTATTACTGCGTTGGATATAACTCCATTCCATTACAAAGCAGGCCTGTGGTCAAAATGGAAAAACTGCTATGGCTGAAAGATTCTGTTAAACATATAAATGTGTGTCATCTGTGTAAAAAACACTTTACGTGTTAAACATAGTCATACCCGGTGCAAAGGAAAAAAATTCTATTAAACAAGTGAGATGGACAGCCAGGACAAGGGAGAGAACAGGCACAGGGCATTACCCCAACCCATCTGCAGTGCTAAATGGGAGCCCCCCTGGGTTGCAGCAGTGCCCTAGAATCCCACAGTGGGGTCCGCTGCTGCGCCGGTTCGTCCACAGAAATATTTGTTTTTTTCGCAGGTCCCCACCTTCTCCCAGGTGCAACATCCTGCCGACTACGCCACTGTGGACTTGAACCCGGACACACACAGACGGACATCTTAAGTTCACCACACACTATTTATTTACAATATTTGCAAAATCAAAACTCGTGCACACAAACCCCAGTGCCTCTTGCACCGTTCCCCCAATGTCCAGGCCTCACAGTCTTTGTGCCTCTCTGTTGGCCACCTCCCGTCCTCTCTCTAGCTCCGTCCTCTTCCAAGCCCTTCACCCGAGACCCCCAACATAACCAGGGCGGACGCCCCCTCGCGGTCTGGAGGAGGAACAAGCCCTCCTCCGGTCCTCCTGGGCCATTGATGCCACAATATATATACAGTATTTATAAAACAGACAAAGTAGTTTGGCCAATTCTAAACTGGTTTATCCTAAAATAATGCATTTAAAAAATGCGTCAGGCAGGGCTTTGGTCAGGGTATAATTTTCTTGTAATTGTTTTGCTTTTTTTTTTTTTTTTTACATTACTAAACAATAATACAAAAACCTAAAGAATAATAATATTAATAATAATACATTTTATTTATATAGCACCTTTCCCATGCTCAAAGTGCTTAATTACATACACATCCAATATTTATATGCTACCTTTAAAAATCTAGAGAAATAACATTTTTATATAAAAATTTAAAGTTACGCATTTCACAACACCTTAACACATGTCAGTATGAACATGCGGTACTGGTGTTCATTTCCTTGATTTATACATACCAATTTAGTGCAGAGGAGTGGGATGAAAGTGGGGTTCATGGTAGTCCTGGAGCAATACTAAAGAAAAGTAGAAACATTAAACTCTTTGTTTTCATTTTATGTTTCTGTAAGAAGATCGAATCAATGTCATATCACATAAGTTCAAAATACGTTTTCTTTGAGTGGCACTAAAACCAAAAAAGTCTCTAGTACCTCTGTATTTAATTCACCAGTCTGCCAGGTAACTTACAGTGCTGAGTGCCCTAATATAATGACACAATTCTACAAAATAGAAGTGTAATGATTATTCCTGTCATGATTCCAGTTTGCAGTATCATTGCTAATTTATATAAAAAACACAACATAACTATTTAAGTAATGCATGGTGTCAATTTTTAAACAAGATAGCAGCCACAGAGAACTTTTCTAGCGTGCCAGGAGTAAAGTTGTAGAGCAATGTGTTCCAACCTTTTTGCTTTGGTGGCATACTTTCTGTAACCCAAAAATCCCAAGGCACACCACTATTCTACCAACCACAAAAACATGAAATCTCATACATATGCTGAACAGTCAGAAGGGGCGAGACTATCAGAGATGATGGGAAATAAAGCATCTTGGAGGTTGGCGTTAACAGACACAACACTTTGGAACCATTTTCCAGCTGCTTCATCCCTTTGCCTGTTCATACAGGTGGTCCTCTCTTTACCTCACTCCACTGACCCGGGGTCAGAGCAACTCATATGCCCACTGTCCCTCAGGTCTGTGAGACCCAGTAGCGATCACGCACCCAGATAGACCCCGGACACGTATTCTGGATGCTAAAGTGTTCTCTAAGTGGTGTGTCTGCAAAACAGTGATGACGGAGCTGCTTTTATGTCAACTTCTCCAGGTAGTCCCATCCTCCTCCAGCAGGTCTCAACCACCTGAGAAGCATGTCTCTCTCAGGTCCTGACCCAGAGGCACTACACTATTATTTCCACAGCACACCTGGATAGCTCTCATGGCTCACTAGTTGAAAAACACTTGTGTAGAGTATAATTATGAAGACGTTGATGATGATGAATGATCGAGAATGGCGTTTGTGGAGTTTTAACACTAGTTTTAATGCATACCCATTTAAGAGATGCTTATTTCAATTAAGTCAGTGTTTAGCAGTGCATTCAAACTCTACAGTCTTCTTGATTGTTTCATTTTATTTTGACACGTCTGTGTCTCATATGTTATACTGATTTGAGAATTAATACATTGGCCTTGTTTTATTTTTTACCTTCTTTTCATCTTGTCCGTAAGGAAGGCATTTAAATTCAGTTTGTACTTGCCCAGGTAGGATTTTGTTAAAAGTTCAGCTTTAAGGCCTATAAGGTCAAGTTTAAACTATGCCATTGAATTTTTAAAAAATCCTTTGTGTTGATTCTACATTAATTTTGTGATTCAGTGTATATTTAGTTCATGATTTCTGTATTTATTTTATTAATGCATGTTTTAATGTTGGGCAGCACGGTGAAGCAGTGGTAGCGCTGCTGGCTCGCAGAAAGGAGACATGGGTTCACTTCCTGGGTCCTCCCTGCATGGAGTTTGCATGTTCTGCGTGGGTTTTCTCCGGGTGCTCCAGTTTCTTCCTACAGTCCAAAGACATGCAGGTTAGGTGCATTGGTGATCCTAAATTGTCCCATGTGTGTGTGTGTGTGTCCTGATTTGTTACTGCCTTGCACTCTGTGTTGGCTGGGATTGGCTCTAGCAGACCCCCACGAACCTGTATTAGAATATAGCAGGTTGGAAAATGACAGACTGACTGACTGTTTTAATGTTAGATATGATTAATAAGTTAATTTATTTAATCTATTCCTAATTCTAATATATATACTAGCCATCCACCATGGCTCTGGCCATGTAGTAGTGAAACAGGACAAACTTTAAAAATCAATGAACAAACAGGTATCGCTAGCTAAGGCAATTTCCGCTCCAAAATGCAGAGATAGAGCGACTCGAACAGAGGCTGGCATGTAAGTGAGGAGGGCTCTGCCCGGCTCCCCACTACTGACATCACGCTTCCCACTTCCCTCGGCCCGCAACCTCTGTCTCGGATTAGTGTGAATATATCTCTCCTACAAGCGAACTATGATTCATAGTGTGATAAGAGAAGTCGCAAAGTCAACTGGAATGTTCAAGCAAATTATAGGAAATTTAAATCCATTAAGTAGTTCTCTTGTTTGCTAGTTAAGCAGAGATAAGGTACACCCTGAGGCTGGCACATGAGTGAGGAGGGCTTCGCCCCCACCTTTCCTTGGTCTGCTGCGTCTCTCTCAGATTTGCACAAATAAATCGCTACCGCAAGCAAACTACTGTATGATACTTAGCGTGATGAGAGAAGTCGCAAAATCAACCGGAATGTTCAAACAAATTATAGAAAAAAACTCGATCTAAATCCGTTAAGTAGTTCTCAAGTGAAAATTGGACAGACAGACGTTGGATTTTATATATAGAGACATACACACAAGGGGGACCCAAAAATGAGCAGAATTAGCCAATAGCACAGGAGAAGCGAGTAGTTATTAACTATCCCACTAGGTATCACATACCTACAGTATTGTTATTCTGTCTTCCAAGCAACATTGTGTTGAATTGATTGAGATGTGAATTTTTCTGACACTAATTCTATAATCACATTTATTCTATATTCTGTAATTTATTTTTTTACAAGCCGGAGAAAGCATATAAGATCATATCAAACATCAAAACAGCGATGATTGTGTTTTTTGGCTTAACTTGTTAATAAAGAGCTTTCCTGGGAAAAGACTGTTAATCAGTAACATTACACTAAACGGCTGAGGCATCTGTGGGAAAGCATCAGGAAAAAAACACTTGAAAAGCAGGGTCACACATAAAAATGTACTTTATCACCTGCACACCATGCTGCACCATATCAAGTCCAAGTCAATGCGAACTTTATTGTCATCTCAACCATATACAAGTATACAGATAGACGAAATTTGCGAAGCTCAGAGTCCACAGTGTAACAACATGAAGTGCAAATAAAAAAATTAAAAATTACAACTTAATTTAAAATTTGAATTTAAATTTAAAAATTAAAATGAAAATGTTAAAATTAAAACTAAGATTAAAATTAAAACACAAACAAGACAAGACACTGTGCAAAGACAAGACAAAGTAGCAGCAATATATCACCACACAACATACACTGCATTGTCAGTCAAAGAGTAGTAGTTGTTACTTCACACCCCTCCGTATCCATTGGATCTTACTCTCTATGACTTCTTTTTGTTATCAAAATTAAAATTTAGCCTGAAAGGAAGACAATTTTCTACTGTGGTAGAATTCCAGAAAAATTGCAGGAGGCTCTAGACACGTCAACAAAAGATGAGTACAGGAAATGTTTTCAGGAATGGAAGAAGCACTGGCACAAGTGTACTGCATCTCAAGGGGAATATTTTGACAATGACTAAATGGTGAATTGCGGTAAGTTGTGTAATAAAAGCTTTTTTTTTTAACAATTCCTGGAATTGTTTTGTCCCTCCTTGTTTATATATAGGAGTACAGGCATTTTAAGTGACCTAATAAAAAATCAATTTTAGTGTGTCCAAGGTAAGAACTGTGATAACCTTGAGGTTTAAAGCCAGTCAATTACCGTTGCCACTAAACAATTCTGTCTGTCTAAGAACAAGAGAAAGGTCCCATCTCTTTTGTTCAGGGCAAGTCCAAGTCTATTTAAACATGCCAGTCAAACAGCATATACACTTCGTTAAATAGGGTTTATAATCTGAATGAGATATGACATTTAAATTTCTATAACTGCCTGAACAAACAATCAGAGTGCATGGATTTATCGTTAAAACGGGAGGAAGACTAGAGTGGCCACCACTGTCAGTTGCTTTTTCCATGAGACGGCTCACTTCCACTCTTCACATTACACACCAGCAGCTCAGATCATTCATTTGAAATTCACTTAACATCCTTTCATTGATTTAACTTCTCTTCTTCACTTGAAATAAAATTTCCAGATTTAAAATGCCCTATGATACAGCATGCCAGTTTATAACCTCCACTGCTGCTTAGGTGTATCTCTTGAAATGAAAAGATAAGAAAGATACTTCAGAGCTGGAGGCAATTTGAAACTCATTTTGATCAATGACATTTCAGTCAGTCAGAGTCACTTACACTTTGGTGAGTTTTCAAACCCACTTTTATCTTTTTGAAGTTGATGGGACCCCAGAGTTTACTCCTACAGCTGAGGTCATGAAGCTAGATATTTGCTCAGAGCTTCTCCAACCTTTTCTCTCAATAGGATGTTAAACTCATTGGGACTGGAAGCACGGGGCAGTAATCAAGGCACAGGGCCTAATGCTAGAATGTTTCTGGTCAATTGGCCTCACATTGTGACTAAACCTAAAATAAAAATGAACAAATCTGTATAAAGTTGTGATGTATGCTGATGATGTCAGTCACCATGGACAAAGTTCTTAACTTAAATATGTAATAATGATAGTACACTGGATCAACAACAGAATATTCTAAAGAAATGTCTCTTTTAGCAGTGCGCCACTAAAGTCTAATTTACAGTACGTTGAAGGTATATTATTTTCTGCATAGTTTTAATAAACCTTCATTATATGTAATTATACTGCAGCGTGCTGAAAAGAGAGACTTACAGAGGCTCTTGTTCAGGTTCCCACTAACTAATGAATGCTTCCTTTACTTGACTTGAGTTAAATTAAAATGAAAGACTCTGCAGTAATTACTCTGCACATTTCAAATGGCAACAAGACAGTAAGCAACAAGAACAGCCTGGCAACTGTGGATGATTATGAAAAGAATGAAAAGAACATCTCTCCGTGACAAACAGAAAAGCAGGGCTTTTTTCACAGCTATACTAAGTACAATCTTTCCAGTGTGTACAGCATGGCCTGGCCATAGTGAAAGAATGTCATTCAGATATAGATAAAAACACTTAAGGCACTCTAAATTAGCACTGTGCGAGGGAATGCCAGTGTGTGCCTTGCCGTGGTATGGTGTCCTGTCCAGGGTTGGTTCCTGTCTCATGCCTAATACTTTTAGGCTAGACTCTGGCATCAGAAGCATTGTATTGGAATAAGTATTTCAGAAAATGAACAAATATGTCACTGAATTAATGAATGAATGAGTGGATGAATGAAGTGTAGCTTAATGTTTATGACTACTGCCTCACCAATTCCCATCAAGGTCACCATCCGTGATCTTCCACATTCTTGTTTAAAGTTTCTTTCTGCAGGTACTATAATTTAATCTCTCTCATCTGAATACCTCAATGTTACATTCACTGGTTTGTTGAAATTGACCTGGTATGAGTGACTGTGGGTCTGTATGCCCGGCAATGGGTTTGGGACTGGTTGCCAAAGCTGCCAGCATAGATTTCAACAACAAAAAGCAGCTTCAGAAAAATGAATAAAGACATTTGAGAGGAAGGAAGTGTGATATTTTGTATCTTAATGCTCCTCCTGATGAGGGTTGTGGTGGCAGCAAGCCAAACAGCTCAATCCAGGCTTCCCTATCCCTAACTATAGATTGTCAATCTTCCTGGGTTATTCCCAGGCGGTCTACCATGGGGTCTCTGCCCAGTGGAATGTGCTCCGGAAGGAGCCGCTCTGTGTGGCATCTTTACAGCTACCTCAGTTGGCACCTCTCTATCCAGAAGAGCAGAGACTCTACTCTGAGGCTCTACCGAATTGCTTAGATTCTGACCCAGTCAATCTATGTGAAGAAACCTCTGCCGTCTTGAATGGTTCATAAACAGGCTTCTAATTAGAGATTCCGTCTCTCTGTGGTCCCCTACATCAAGCCTTTTTAAGGGTTATATGATGGTCTCAGTTTTGACAATTTGTTTCATCAAAAAGGTTGTGCGGGCTTAAGCTTTAAAATTAGCAAGTGAAATCTAAAATTATACAACAGCAAGTAGAGATGTTTTTCTCCATGTTTTTTTATGGGCAGATGAAGAGTGATGAATTAGGGACTGAGATGTAATTTATAGTTTTAAGTGATCGTTATTATCATGTTGTAAAGAATACAGTGACATTCTTACCTGTGTATTTTTGTGCAGAAATTTCCCAGTGGGTAGAGGATACTTTAAACGTTTTAGCTGATGAATATCTGGCAAAAGCCCCTAGCTTGTGTTTGGTTGAGCTGAACAACAATGCAATGTATTCTGGGAAAGCTGAAAGACAAAAACAGGATTTGTAGAGTTTTGAATAGTTTTTAGATTTTTCAGCTTTTGATTCTTATGCAAAAACAACCTTGAGCTTGTGATAATGATTCTCTAACATCTATGTATTTACAGAAACTGTAAAAATATCCTTCCGCTCTGCTAACGGAGATAAAAGCAAGTAAACCTGGTGTTTTACGTGTGTGTTGTTTTTGAGTGAAAAGGAGGAGGAGAGCAGCTGCCTTTTATTAGACATGTCTCAGTTATCTCAGGTGCTGCTGCCGACATTTTATCGAAGTGTTTTCTCAGTTGCTATTTTTCAACAGCTTACGAGGAACATTTCTCTATCTGCTGTTTCTGCTTGGTTGACAGGCACTTTCATGGAGTTCTCTCTCTGGCAGTAAAATGCTTTCTTTGTATCTCTCTATATCAGCACCAGTCTTTTCTACGCAGCGTCACCACTACACTCCACCCATCAACAATGCAAAGCCCATCCTTGTGGCCAAGTGTATTGCCATGAACTCACACTACGAAGCATCTCAGTATGAAGATTTGCATGGTGGTGAATTGCTGGTGGTCTTTCAGCATCTGGCAGCATAAGGAAGCTCCGTGTAACATGAGTTAAAGAAATAACTCCAATTCTTCAGTCTTTCGAAGGCCGTCACTGAGCAGTTCGGGCAGAGCACATCCTAGTGACGTCAGTTGATCTCCCTTTGTGTCTGTCACCCGCCAACTTTTCTTTAAAGCGTCCTTTTATTCAAAATGACGAGAAGGGGCAGAGTTTGGGGGTGAACTTAAATTGACATTAAGCTTCCTCAGGTGGGATTTCCTACATTCAAAGTGCAGAAACAGACAATACTGCACAACACCCTTTTCCTTCCTCTTGTGTCCTCTCAAAGCAGTTCCTTTAAGATACTCACCAGGTCCACAAGTGTGAGTATTATTATTGACAATTACAGTAAGTATAGGTTTTAGCTTCATCGTCCACTTTTCCCTTCCTCGAGAATGCTATGCACTTCTCTCCATGTCAGACTCTCAGTGAGTCAACAAGGGAATTTGTGCTTGCAAATTTCAATATGGTCTCAGCTGTGCTTATTGTCATGTCCTCTTTTAAACTTTGCAATTTCTCCAATTGCTTTATCAGATTATATTTATCGGCATTTAATTTAAGGTGATGGGCTACTTCCTCTGCATTTGAACTTCATCCTCCGTTTAAGTAAACACTCATTTGAAGAAAGAGACAAGCATGGTATCATGGCCAGCTTCAGCTTTGCCTAGTAAAGACTGGTTATCTATTTCTATCGTACATGGAATGACATGTGAAGATGATCATGCTGCTATTTTTTATCTTCACTGCTCTCACTAAGAGATTCACATTAGCATAGCTGCCTATCTTTGATAAGCACTTTTAATTGAAGCACAAATTCTAATAAAAAAGACAAAATCATGGGATTTGCAGAGGATGAAAACCTATTATCGCCTACTCCTTCTTTAATCAGGCAGACAATAACCTAGAGATTTCAGTCCTACATGACAAAAATACTTGGAGGAAAGTATGTTCTTTGGCTGCCGATTTGATTTTTTTGCAAAGCAGAAAGTACAATCTAAGATGTTAAAAAGAATCTGTCGATATTAGGACTTGAAATGCTTATGTACCTCTTTGTTTACTCCAAGATGCAGGAACAGCATGATGAGTTCAATGGCGGAGTGGCTACCATGGGAGTCCCTCAGGCTTTTTACATAGGGGTCTTGTAGATTTCCTTTGTTGTCTCCAGTTTGGAGGTGTTCTTTATGATAAATCCTTCTCTTTTACAAATGCATTATTGACTTTATTGCTATGTTATGCATACTGTGATATATGGCCGACAGGTTATCCCGGCCAATACCCCCACACTGTTAGATGGAGTCCTCCCTGCAACATGGAGGGGCCCCAAATTCCAGCAGGGTATCATGGACATTGGAGTTTTACTTCACAGCCCTGCTGGATACCCTGGGGGCCGCCAGGGGATGCTGCAGGGAGGCACAGGAATTTGTATTTTCCATATAGCCCGGGAGTACTCCCTAGTCACAGGGACGGAAGAAATGAAGTACTTGCGGGCTCAAGAATGATTAGTTTTCATCTGACCCAGAAGTGCTAGGAAATCACATGAACTGAGGGACAGAAGCACTTCCGGGTCAAGGAATACAAAAGGACTATGGGAAATCCCAGCAGAGAGAGCCGACTTGGGTGGGAGTGTGATGGAGCTTCTGGGTGGAATGGAGGATTGTATATTGTGTGATTATTATTGTGATTATTATAGTAGATTTGTGTGGATTGTGCAGGTGCTTTGTGCACTTTATCGGAAGAATTAAAATTATTTCTGATATTTTACCTGGTGTCTGAACGTGTTGTCTGAGGGTTCAGGGTTGAACAGCGACCCCTATCTGTCACATTACGTAAGACTTCATATCCCTAACTAACAAGAAATCCTTGGTTACTTGCACACAACCTAAGGAAGAACGGTGTTCATGAATGGATTCATCTCATGGCCCACAACAATAGGACATAAAAGGTAATAATGTTTGTATTTAATAGTTGGAAACCTCCATCTTACTTTGGGCCTACACAAGATGTAAATAAAGCACAAATGGTAGCCTGTCTGACTATAAGTCAGTGAGATTGTATTGAGTTATGCTTATTATTTATCTTAATTTTATTTATATTTCGTATATAAAAATACAGGGCAGCACAGTGGTGCAGTGGTGGCACTGCTTCCTCACACTAAGGATATTGGGGTTCGCATCCTGGGTTCTCCCTGTGTGGAGTTTTCATGCTCTCCCATTATGCACATGAGCTTCCCCCTGATGCTCCAGTTTCCTCACACTGTCTAAGGACACACAGGTTAGGTGAACTGGTGATGCTAAATTGGCCTCTGTGTGTGTGTGTTTGCCCTGTGACAAGCTGGCACCCTGCCCAAGGATTATTATTGCCTTGTGCCCAGTGCTTGCCTTGAGCTGCACCGTAACCCTGTCGTAGATAAGCAGATTTGAAAGATGGACAAATGAATGGATGGATATACTGTAAAAATACAGTAAACCCCTGCTCTTATGTCCCCCGCATTTCATGAACTATGGAAAGCAATTGTTGCCACACGAAACACAATTCAAAGGGATTGCTGTAAGACACACAAGACACAGGAGACAGCACAGGAAGCTTGTAATTGGCATTTGGTAATGTTATAAATATTATTAAACAATCATTCAAAGTTTCTTTAAACTTGCTTTGTATTGGCTAAAGAGCCTACATGCAGAATTGTCTCATCATATTATAGACTTAATATATTTCTTCTGGCATGAAACAGTCCAAGTTTTTAATTGAATTTATTTACTCTAACACACCATTCTCTTTCCCTCTACAATATCCTCGTCAGTAGAGTCTCACTTATATTGCATGATCTGCATTTGTGAGGCTACTACAGCACCAGAGTGTTTTTATTTTCTCAGTATTCTTCTTACAATGTGCACATCCCTCAGAAAGTGAGTGTTGTTTGGCATTGCAAACTTAGCATGTATATGAAGGTGAACCCTGGCAATAGTTAATTAAAAAATGTATAGTTTTGATTTGACAAAATATTTAATGTTGTGTACTCAGTTCTAGTAATTACTTCTAGTCAGATTTATTGTCATGTGAACTGACCACAGTGCAGCTCTTAAGGCTCATTTATAGTAACAGGTCAAGCCTTCAGTGTAGGTATGCTGTATAGCCTGCTGCTCAGAAATGTAACTATGTGTTGCATCAACATGAACCCTACACAGGCCCTTACAACTCAGATTGGCCAGTTTAGTAACTACATACTGTATGTCCAGAAATGCATTTCTGTTTGTCTTCCAGTTTCGAAGTCGACAAATGTATGAAAAAGTGGAAAAATATGAGGAACAAAGACCTTCATTTACAGAATAAAATGTTTGGCAAGTGGAATGGTGCTCCTACATGGCAAGAATGGATCATTCGTTTAACTTGTGCGCTACAAGCACCACCAACCAACACATGTGACCTCAACATGGTGGGAAGCAGAAGTATAAACTACTTTCAACAGCGTAGCCTACGTGCATTGCTATGGTGTTGACTTGATTCAGAAGTATCAATTGCTTTTGACGGTGTAGGCTCGACGCAAAAGTACAAATAAGCCTTTATAGGTACAGTATGTGGGACAAACACACTTTTCTATTTTGCTGCAAGAATCTTATTTCATAAATGATATAAAATACTGTTGTGTTTTGACTTTAAGTGTATTTTATGGTTTATTGTTGTTTTGCATAAGTTTGAATTCATATTTTTCATGTTGTTTGGTATTTCTCTTGGTTTCAATTATCATTTGCTATTAAATGTGACTTAAATGTGTCTGCATTGACTGTGTTTTGTGGGTGGAGCTCCAGCAAATGGAGCCACCATGATGTCATACCTGCTGGCTCCTCCTCCTGACTATTTATTCCAGTCAGAAGTGAGAGCCAGCAGTTAGGTATTACAGTTGTTGGAGTCCTTATGTATTTAGTTTTTCTTCTGGATTTTCTGGTTTTTGATTCGT
Source organism: Polypterus senegalus (assembly GCF_016835505.1). Lineage (NCBI taxonomy): Eukaryota > Metazoa > Chordata > Cladistia > Polypteriformes > Polypteridae > Polypterus > Polypterus senegalus. Next base: position 117,461,396 of record NC_053167.1, read on the forward strand.
TTTTTGCTCTGTTATTGGAGATCTCTTTTGGCTTCTGTATTAAGACTTGTTTGCTTTGTATTGCCTTTTTGGCAACTCCTTTTGCCTGTTTTTGAGCACTTTGCTTGTATTTTTCTAATAAATCATTTATTTAAAAAGATGTTTTTGCCCCTTTTATGTATAAGTGAAAGGTCATTCTTCTTCTTGTGGGGCTTTTGGCCAGATTTTGAGACATTTAAGTTTGTTTTGAGACTAAAATCCCTTTTTGGGACTGCAAAGCCTGAGGTGGGCCACTGGAGTTGGGATTAAGCCCCAGTGGAGTGAGACCTTCTCCAGGCAGGCAAAGGAGTTCTTGCCTGACTAGTAAGCCTTTTATGGAGCATTTGGAGGGCCTCATACTCTTTTGCCATATCTGGAACTTCTGAGCACAGTGAGATGCAACAACACATAGTGCAATAGATATAAGTTCCACAATCTACTTGGCGTAAAGTAACAAACAACAGTGGATTAGACACGTGTCCTTTGATGGACACATGGACACTCACGCGGGGCAAACTTGGATGTGCATTTTTTGGGAAATCGAGGAAAGTGGAATGCCCAGAGAAAATCTAATGGAAATCTGCAAACTCCATGCAATGACCCTGAAGAGGAATCATACCCTGGTGCCAAAGCTAACCATGGCACAACAATATAGGTTACAAATAAATGTGGTTGACTTTTTACAGAGATTTTCATTAGGACTTTTCATAATTGTGCCTTTAACATTTTGTTGTGTAATACTTAATTAAATATGATTGATTTTCAGTGCAGGATTCAGACAATCAGGCCTATTACAGTGGGGTCATAAAGCATTCAGAGACCTTCTTTGTCACATGTGCTAAAATCATTTAAATTCATTTTTCCTCACATCAAGCAATACTCAATATCTCAGAATGAAAAAACAGCAACAGGATTTTAGTTTTGTTTCAGGAAAATGTATTAAAAATAAAAAAACTAATCTGCCACATTGACACAAGTGTTCTGTCCGTTTGCTATGACACTTGATATTTGGCTCAATTGCATCACATTTCTGAACCTTATTTGAAGTCCATCTGAAGTCCATCCATCCATCCATTATCCAACCTGCTATATCCTAACTACAGGTTCACGGGGGTCTTCTGAAGCCAATCATAGCCAACACAGAGCGCAAGGCAGGAAACAAACCCTGGGCAGGGCGCGCACACACACACACACACACCAAACACACACTAGGGACAATTTAGGATCACCAGTGCACCTAACCTGCATGTCTTTGGACTGTGGGAGGAAACCGGAGCACCTGGAGGAAACCCATGCAGACAACATGCACACTCCACGCTGGGAGGACCCAGGAAGTGAACCCAGGTCTCCTTACTGCGAGGCCCATCTGAAGTCAATTCAAACAATTAAACTTGATTAGGACTGCGGTGGGCTGGCGCCCTGCCCAGGGTTTGTTTCCTGCCTTGCGCTCTGTGTTGGCTGGGATTGGCTTCGGCAGACCTCCGTGACCCTGTAGTTAGGATATAGTGGGTTGGATAATGGATGGATGGAAGCTTGATTAGGAAAGGCTGACACCTGTCTATAGAAGGTTTCACAGTTACAATGTGTATTGCAACAAAAAACAAGCGAATCCACAGAGTTTAGGCATAGGATTGTGTCAAATCACAGATTTGGGGAAGGCAATAAAACAATTCATGCACCATTGAAGGCTCCCAAGAACCTCCATGATTCTCAAAGGGGAGAAATTTAGAACAATGTAGTAAAGTGAGGTCTGCAGCTGATCAGCATCTTTTTAGATGAATAATCTCCACACTCGCATCTTGGTATGGCGGGGCGGGGTAGTGTGGCGAGAGCGGTTTCCGGGGGCGATGCAAGAGTGGATGACTCTACACTAAGTACACAGCTGTGTGATCGTTCGTGATTCTAATTGGCACCGGGAGCTGCTAATCGACACAACTCTGCCATGTCCCCATTTTAAAAAGGGAAGTGCAAATGCGAGAAGGGGAAGAATCATGAATCAAGAAAAGACAGAGGGCAGGAGGTAGAACGAGCTGGTACGAGCGAACTGAGGAGAGCAGGCTCGAAGGAGAAAAGGAAGGCAGCTTGGAAGTGAGAGCCCCTTGAGTGGAGTGAGAGAATGATGTCCACAGCTGAAGGAGTGATCACTCGGGGTGAGCAACTTGGGGAGCAAGAGCGATGTGTGTTAAAGGAGCTGCTCACCACATAAGACCGGGAGGCTTGGGAGGAGAGCCCCAGCGTGAGCACCTTGGCCATTGGGGACCCAAGTCTTGGTACGGTGAGGGAGTCTTTCTGTAGCCATGGGATGGCAGGCAACCATTGTTGCCTGATATCAAGTCGCTGTGAAAAGGCGAGTCGTAGCCCACTGTCTGAGTGTCATATGAAAGCTTATTAGGGTACAGAGAAAAAAAAGCACACAGTGGGGAAAAAGCACGAAATGTCAACTTCAATCTCGAAATTTCCACTTTAATCATGTAGTTTATTTTGTCATTAAAGTAGAACATCATAAACGTCATCTTAAAATCGTTTAATTAACCAGTTTCTCAAATCACATCATAATTAAATTAACACGTTAAATGCTTTGTTTTATATGTGATCTTCTATGTGCTCTATGTGTGTGAATTACTACTTGCTTCTTAAACCGCCTCTCTTCTTCCGACTGGACACAGAATCCATTACATTCGTGATATTACAGCTCCTTGAATAACTAAAATACTGAGATGTATACGTGATATCATTTTCATGATGATAGGAGTTAAAGCACGTTATTAAGCATGGGTTTCACGCGCAGTGATTGTGTGCAACCTTTGATGAAATTATTTATTGCATCAGTACTCATGGGCAGCTTTAGGCTTGTGGCGGCCCTGGGCACAGAAAGAATCAGTGGCCCCTTCGCCCGCCAATGTCAATATGGTATCTTATGCACGGTGGATGGCCACGTCTGTTGCGGACACTGCATAGCCACCTCGTGCTCATGACACAAGCGTTTAACTTTTGTCGAAATTTACCGCTGCGTTTTTAGCTGTGTCGTTATTTTCTCTTTCTGTTTTATATTCAGTATATATTGGCGTGGCCGCCCCTGCAGTCCTTGCTTTTCTTTCTCCAAGTAACCAATGGCCACACAATCAGCTCTGTAATAGACGTTAAGCCTTCTGTAAGCTTAGAGCACCGATTCTTCAAAACGTTTAAGGAACATTGAACTATCTTCGTAGTACATGTTTAATTATTCTATCCTTCACGCCAGTCCCAGTGAAGAATATGGATTATTTAAATGAAATTAAAGTTTTACCTGTATAATATAATAAACATATTTTGCTGCATTTCATCTTAAAAATGATATCGTCATCATATGTAAATACGCGCTTTATAAAGTGGCACAGGTTGTGCAATATTATAACTGTAGTGCAAGTTTACAGTGGGGTGATTGTACTTATAAGTACAAACAGTTCTACAAGGAGCAATTGATTGAGTGCGTTTATAGATCTTGGGATTAAACTGTTTCTGAACCGCAAAGTCCGTACAGGAAAGGCTTTGAAAGGTATTGCTGTGGCTGAGGCAGCGTGTGCTTGATTCTGTATCCTGATAATTCTCTTTCCGATCAGCTGCTGCTGTGATTCTCCACTTAGATACAGTGATATAAATACTCTGTGTGGTGCATTGAGAGTAATATGGAAAAAGATGATCCGCTGTGGCAATCCTAATGGGAGCAGCTGAAAGAAGAAGAAGAAGAAAAAGGTACAGTGAGAGTAACAAAGCTAAAGCAGTTATGGTATTTAGAATACTATGGCTATTCCCTGGATCTTTATATTGTTACAAGTTAATTACAATCAGATGCATTACACTAATAAACAATATGCTGTTAGTTTCAGTGTATTTATAAAGCCGCGTCAGGAAAATAAGGAGTAACCACACAGGAACAGTAGCACTGCTTT